>NW_015150700.1:181550-189603 GCF_000732505.1 Cyprinodon variegatus
TGTTTTCAAGATGACTTGGATAATAGCGCGTTGTGACAAACACCAGATACAGCACTGGGACTTGATCAACAGCCGATACCGCACCGTGACGTCACTAACCAGTAGGTGGCAGTAGTGTTCTTTGACAAACATGGATGCCTCCAGTAAAGCACATTCAAATATTACTCTGAATTAAAACACTTATTTATTGAACAGGATGGAATAATATTTAAAGTACTTTCAGAAGTTTGAATTCTAAATATGACTGGACCTCAACTTCTAAAGACAAAATTAATATATTTATAAGGTGTAGCCACTGCAGCGAGGAAGTGGCAGTGATTCAGGGATCATCAGATCCCCAAACGTCATTTGTTCAGTTTCCATTGGTGAGGCGAAAGCTAATGTAAAGATATTAAAAGTGCTCCTGAACGCAAACCAATAAACTATCACAGCGACGCAAAGAGGAGGCCTTGCTTTGGGACGTAGAAGTTGAAGGAAATAGAAAAGGCCCAATTTTTTATGGTTAAATTGATGGAGAGATGGTGATTGAGTTTACCAGAAAACTTCCAGCATTACGGGGAGAACAGCCACATTTCCTGCGGTCTATGAATCCAATTGGAAACACTATCCCCTCTGAGAAGCTGTGGCATCCTTTCAATAAACCTCAGACTTCACCAACTGAACACCTTTTGAGTCAAATCTTGAAAGATCAGAACCGTAACCTTCAGTTTCTAAAAACCTTTTACAGCTGCTGGTAAAACAGACAAAGTCACAGAGAGAGCTGCTTAGAGGTGACCTTTAATGTGAAAAGCCGATGAAGGCACGTGGAAAGCTGTGAATTAGTCGGCATCAATGCTTCGGAAATGTATTTGCGCAGCTCGACCCGTAGGTCAAAGGCGTTCTTTGGATGAACAGGACCGATTTTGAGGGAAAACAGCTGCTGCACACAGTTGCTTTCAGTAAGACAACAAAACCGCCGTCATTGGTTACAAGGTTAGACACCTACGTGCTCCTGAGCAAAGTATCGATGTGATCGGGTTGGGATTTTTTCCTTATCACTACAATATCAAGTCACCTTGTTCTGTTCTTTTTTCCACCGTTAATCAAATGTCAACAGCATTGCCATCAAACCCTGATATGAAGCCAATTAAATGCTCGTCTCAATCCGAAGGACTGCATTCTAATTTGTTTCCCTTTCTGCTCTTAGTGACTCCATTGAAGTCGTTTTGATCGCGCTGTCAGCTAAATAGGTTCCAAATCAACCACATAAAACCCAGAGACGAAAAGAAATGAGTGAACAAGGAGGAGGGGGGGATTCAGAGGCGCACGGCGGCTAAGACTCAGCACCAAGAGGCTGTGTTTTATCGCGGGGTTGAAGGGACAGGGTGAAGCTATTGACACACAGAGGTACGGCTAAGCCACTTCACATCCCAATCGATCACTCCACTACAAGCGGCACTACAAGTGGTA
Organism: Cyprinodon variegatus; assembly: GCF_000732505.1. Lineage (NCBI taxonomy): Eukaryota > Metazoa > Chordata > Actinopteri > Cyprinodontiformes > Cyprinodontidae > Cyprinodon > Cyprinodon variegatus. The sequence goes on from NW_015150700.1 coordinate 183,000, forward strand.
TTCCCCTTCCCCACAGAGATTTCTTTCCCCCTGCCTTCAGAAGCCGGACACCTGGCTGGGTTCTGATCCAACACGAGCTTCAGTTGCATTGCTGCGCAGCCCTTCCGGTCCTCCTTTGTTCCTCGATCAAAACTCGGCTAGAGAATGTTTTGTTGCTCGGTGTTTGGCTGCTGCAGGAGCAGGAAACAGATGGCGGGCTATTTATGGACAGGGCTGAAGAATCCAGCTCAAATAAAATGTTCTTTCAAAGGAATTCACATTCTTTTTTCTGGCTTTTTTTTTTTTTTAATGTCTGCTCAGGGAACTTTGTGAAGCGCTGGACCGAGAACTTCTAAATGAGATTATAAAAGGTGTGCTTTAAAGCATTTGACATTATCAGACTGAATTTGAATACCTCCCTCTTTACCGCCTTTAACTCCTGCTAATCTCTCCCAGGAGGTTGCTTATTAACCTGGACCGACGCTCTGCCCCTTCCAGGACGAGGCCGCTCCGTTTCTCTGTCACTCAAACGCTCCTGTAATTAACGAGCGTCCTCATCGGATACACGCCGGCTATTTGCTCCATTGTTAGCAAACATTAAATACACGAGGATTTGCAGAGTTAATAAGGCTCCTTTAAAACACCGAGGATGGTTACCATGGAGCCATGTTTATGGAGCGGACCTGAATAAACTGGGCTGTTTATGCTGCCGGATGTAAATAAAAAAAAATAGGCCTTGAAGATAAGCCGTTCATGACATCCCGTCTGGCAGAAGGTGACAGTTTGAAATTACATTAATCCTTATCTATTCATTATGAAATTTGAGCGTCCGCATGTAGGTGCAGCAACGCCTTATCGCTGCCAGGAGCCTCGGCTGAATCCAAATTGATTTCTATCTTTGTGGAATCTATTGCAAATTCCTCTCATGGCCGGCGAACGCAGAAGGCAGCGACTGCTGCTCACAGGTCAAGTCAGATTAATCTCAGGCTATCTGATCAGCCCATCCCAGAGCCGTGTTATGTGTGAGAAATATAGCACATTTCAGATTACAGCACTCCCTCTAAAAGCCTTTAGCTGTAGTGCTTTCTTTCAATAGTTTGGAACAGAGCATTCATTTCATCTCTGGGCACTTCTTTTAAAGGCTATCCCACTAGGTGCTATCACTAGGAGGTTCAAGGGCAAAATAAATCAGCGATGACACATCACATCGTTGTTATGTAGGGCACAGAGGTCTCCTGTCTGCTGGGAGAAAAAAAAAAAAAAGAAAACAGCTCAGGTTGAGAGAACACCTTTGTGTTCGGGAGCTGGATCACATTAACAGCCCGACTCATTACATTAATAGCTGTGGCACCACCTCAACATGAATAATGCCATACCTTCTGTGAAGGGGTTGCAAACCGGTCCGACAGCGGAAAAAGCAGCAGACCATGATTAACCATAAATCCATAAATGACAAAACGCATACGTATGGCTGAAAGGGGGCGATGACAGGGTTACTCTGGCAAACCCATTAACTCAGGATGGAGGACACAGGAAAAAAAAAACAAGCATAAAACAACAGTTTGGGTTTCAGGTCATCTAACATCAATGTGGAAGAATTTGTTTCAGACTTACTTCCTATTATGAACATTTTTTCCTGAAGGTTTCACTGAAACTTTTCTACCTGGACTTNGTTTCTTCCTGTTCAAAGGGAGTTTTTCCTCTCCACTGTCGCTACAAGCATGCTTAGTGTAAGGGATTGCTGAAGAGTCAATGAGTCGATGCAATCAACTGGTTTTCCTTAGATACAAACAACTTTGAATCAATCTGACTGGATGATCTGGTGAACTGTAAAGTGCCTTGAGATGACATGTTGTGAATTGGTGCTATAGAAATGAACTGAATTGAATGTTTCTTGTTGAGACTTGAGCCATTTTTCAATTCATAAGAATGCAAGTATGGACGTGTCTTTGCCTTACACAGGAAAGTATGAATACGGGTCAATTGGATATGAAGCATACTCTTGATAATACCTTTTTTCATTTGTTGGGGGAATAATAGTTAACAGTCACACACAAATCAAACATTTTGCAAAATAAAACTTCGTAATCAAAGGCAGCAGTCCTTCAAAACATGGCTATGCAGAGAGCGGGCTGCTGCAGACAGGCTAACGTTAGCCGTGGCTGCTGTTAGCCTCGGAGCTCCGCTGGTTGCAGCGGTCCTCTCAATTTTGGAAATTGTTTTTTAAACTGCATTAAATCAGTAAATGGTCCATATGGTGAAGCTTAAAAGTATAAAGTTCTCGCCTCAAATGATCTTAAAACATACTTTTATTGAACAACAGCAACAGAAAAGAAAACTTAACTAAATACTCTGTGCTCTGTGATAGCTCCATTGGAAGCTGCTGCTGTCGCAGTGCATGCTGGGAGATTGGTCAATCTCAAGAATGAATAAGTCTGCTCTGATGTTTCACAAGCGCATGACAACACACAAGTACATGTATTGAGACACGAATTTGGCTAACATTTGTTAGCATTGTGTCATTTCCATCATCTGGAGGAGGGAAAAGCAATATTTCTTTATTGGTCAATGGTTGACTCGCATCAAGGTGCGGCAAAAGGTCCTGCATTGCGTTTTGAGCAGCACGTCATGAGCTTCCAACCCATGTGACACGCTTCAGAAGCAGCAGCTGCTGTAGTTGAAAAAAGATTTACTTTTGCTGCTGGACGCATCAACAAATCAGAGAAGCTGATCTGGGAGTTGACAGCGAGACAGACACAGCACTGCTGATGCAGAGCGCTATGATCACTCCTCTGAAACAGTTTAACACCTTAATTGCAACTACAACTGTGTAGTTCCTGCTGGACATAGCAGCTATAAACACGTTGGTTTTGTTCAGGAGCTGTTTGAACGTCACCATCTCATGCAGAGATTTTAACCTTGAACTGGTAAAACAACTGCATGCAAACCACATGCGCTCCGCGGGCTACCAACCCCTCTGCCGCTGAAGAGCAGCTTTGGCGAGGCGGCAGGTGCGTCAGTGCTGCACAAATACATAGCTCATATGTTTGTCAAAAATGTGAAAAAGTGTACGGGAAATGTTTGAGGTTAATTAATTTTTGTAAATAAAACTGTAATTTTAGTTGCGTAGTAAAGCAGTCTTATTTTCCCGATTTATTTTTAATACAAATTTAGACTACAAATAATGATAGCATACAATAATGCCTTTAAACTACATATTAGACCCATTTTAAGGTCTACATATCCACAATGAGTTTATATTACACACTCGAACCATTTGAGTTGATGACATCATCACTACTCATGTATTCCATTGGGAAAAAATGTCACCAGTCAAATAGACGGCCAGTGGGAGTTCTAGCAGGATCAGAATCTGTGAGTCCCAGTGTTAAAGCATTTCTTCCTCATCCAGTAAATCATACGCAAACATTTGTTGGTTTATAAGACAAGATGTTTAAATGCTGCTTATGTGCCAAAATAAACTGCATAGAACAGAAGCAGCCTCCCCAAGCAGAATGCGATCACTTCATGACTACGTCAGTCTGACTCGGCATTTATGAGCTTCAAGGTAAATGAAAGGCAGCTCCTGATCCAGCTTTGCTAACAGTCACGTTTATTTGTTTAAGGGAGAACAGACTCTCTTTATCCTTTTGACTAACAAATCCTTTTAGATGTGGGTAAAGAGAAGATATGCATCATGTCTTCACTGATGTACAGTCATGGAGGAAAAAAAGAAAGCACTGTTGTGATCAGGTGTCGCTGATCACAACTGATAACTAGTTTTACCCTTGATTTGAATTACCTATTAACTATAACTTCCAGTCCTAGTTATTTAATATATTCATAATCTTCCTGTGAATTCACAACAGTACCCTCTCTATAATCTAAGTGTAAAATGAAGTTCCAGCAAAGAAAAAGGTGAAGATGGGACTATTACAAACACAGACTTTACAAAAGTCTTAATTTGCCTGCAAAGCAATGATCTACAGAAAGCATCAGGGCTTCAGTTGCTTTTCTGCTCCGTTATCGTTATTAATCACATGAGAGCCGCTCTCCTGGATCAGCACAATGCGAAAATTCTTCAAAAGCCCGGTGTCTCTCTAACCTCGTCCACCTCCCAAGCACTCTGCACCTTCCCCAGCACCAGGGGATCCATCACAAATCAAGAACGGCAAGGTCAATAAAAGCAACCATGCCAGACTCTCTGACTGACACATCAAAAGTTGCCACAGTGGTGCTAAACGTGCTGCCTTCTTTCCCATCCGACCAATTTAGCGGCGTCCGAGGGGAGTCCGCTAATCCATGGCTCTGAAAGTGCGCCTAATCAACCTCTGATTAAGAGCGAGCACGCCAATGTTTTCAGCAGCATCCTCGCTGCCCTCACCTGCCCCTGAAGCCAGTCAAAACACAAGGAAATTGGATTTATTTGTCCTTGCAGCCTTCCATGCTTTATGCTTCCTCTTGAATGCCTCAAGTCTCCTCGGTCTTGTTTTGGGCCCTTCATTCATTACACACTTGCCAATAGCAAAAGCAGAGCAAACATTTAATTTCAATGTCTTTCTTCGCTTTTACTTCCCCTCTCTTCCCTTTTGTCTTCTTCTTTTTTGGTGGTTGTTGTTATGAGTGTCCCCCGGGCGTCTGGGAATGAATTAAACATCAGTAGGCTGGTAGGAAGGGCACAGCTTCCCCTGAAAGGATTGAATGCCGAGCGCTGTTTGAGCGGAGAGAAACAGCGGAGATGACAGGGGAGGCTTTGCTCAGCACGAGGACGCCAAGCCATCAGGGAACCACTTTGACCTCTAACATCAAACCACCTTCATGCATAGGCAGTTTCTTTCCCCCTCAAGTCTCTCCAAATAAATGGGATATCCCAAACTAATGAACAATGTGGATGATGTTTATCATTTCAGATAAAAATGTTATTCTGAGCTTTCTTTGCAGGAGTCATTTAGGAGTCAGGCAATTAACTCTACACTCAAACTTCAGGGAAATTGTTGATTTCTGTTTAATACAGAGATAACTTTGAACACATTAGACCATTTTATTCAACCTTTCACTTTAGGTTGCAGAGCCAAGGTAGCTCATCACAAACACAGATCGTCACTTTATCAATAAAAACGTTTAAAGAAAGGACATTCTGTAGAGAGGATAGAAAGAGCAAATATCCTAACAAAAAGGGTTTCAACTTTGGACAAGCAATATAAATAAAAATGTAAAATAAAGTAAATGAAAAATGACATACTTTACTAAAACAAACAAAAAACTAGCCATCAAATCAACCGCACCAAGGTCTAGTCAACTCAAACAACCCTGTGCATTTCCATAAACTGCCTATAAAAACTTTGCATCCACACAGGTGTGCAATGCACCAATGAAGACGTTGCAGTACATAAGTCAGACCCTTTGATGGTGCTGAGACGCTGCCAATGAATTACACCTTACCACTGACACCTTACCACTGTGCAAGCGCTGATGGCACATGCCGATTGTCTGTGCTCTCCCAAAACAAAATTTGTTTGGATACTCAGATTTAACGACAAAATATCTTTGCAGTTTCAACTAATCTAATCTTCCTGTGGAAAAGGTCCAAAATGTCTGCAGCTAGTGGTATTAAACAGTAAGCCACTTCATTAGTTATGAGTTCAGAATCAAGAATAGAAAGTTATAAAGCAATATCACCCTGATCTATGGAAGCAACATTGTTAGGAAACCAAAACAAAATATACAAAATGTGTTTAAATTAATCAACAGATTGGTTCAGTTAAATGACTGAAGGAAAGTGCTTACGATATAAAGATACTGGGGAACTTAGAGACATTTTCTGAGACAGTAATGCTAGGTTCACATCTAAAGCAGCAGAGGCAACAGAAGCAGCTGGTTTACATGCAAAGTCAATGGTTGACGAGCATCAAGGTGCGTCAAAATGTCCTGCGGCGCGTTTGGAGAAGCAGGAGCTTCACTCTGTTTTCGTATCACGTCAACTTCGGTATGGGATAATACTCAAAGCTCCAATGTTAGTATTGTAAATGGAAAAGGTACATCTAAACATCCTTGGCTGCAGCAACACATGGATCAAGTTTCAAACTCCTATTAGATAACCTATTAAATATACACAAAAATGGTGAAATGTTATACTAACAGCAAATAAGGAATTGCTGGCATAAAGTTAGACAAGTTCCCAGTGGATGCTGACAGAGCTGCCATCTGTCCTGTTAAGAACTTTTAAGGATAAGATTTCCAGTCCTAACAAAGGGCTGCAGAGGTCTGGAATGGGGACCAGCAGACTTTGTTCCTGCTATTTGCAGGTGATATGGTTCCGTCTCTCTCCTGCCAAGACATAAAGCAGGCAATGGAGCAATGCGCAGCTTAGTGCGAAGCAACTGGATGAGAATCAGTTCCTCCTGGTCTCAGGCCATGATTCTTAACTAGAAAAAGGTGCTTAGTCCCCTTCAGGTTGGAGAAAAGTCCTACCTCAAATGGAGGAATTCAAGTATTTGTATTCATGAGATGGTTGAAAATGGAGATCAATAGACTGATTGGTGCGGTTGCTGCTATAATGCAGATGCTGCAGCAATCTGTTGTGGTAAAGAGAGCCAAGTGAAAAGGTAAAGTTCTGTTTAGCTCA
>NW_015150700.1:190349-192923 GCF_000732505.1 Cyprinodon variegatus
TGAACTTTATTGATCTCAAATTGGGGAAATTTACCTCTGCATTTAACCCATTCCCTTGGGAGCAATCTGGGGTTAAGGATCTTGCTCAAAGGCCCAGAGTGGCAGTCTGTGGGAGTGGGGCTCTAACTCAGAACCTCAGGATTCCCAACTCTATGCCCCAACCACTAGGCCGCCCCAAAAAACATTTCACACAAAAAGACTGGAAATAAAAAGTTAGGAGAAATTAATATAAATTATGCAAAGAACGAGGAGCTCGAGGAAAAATCGGCAGTCTGCACAATTAGCAATAAAACTGTCCATTCGGCTGAGCAGTTACTATGCAATCTCTTCTGCATATAATTTGCAGAAAATTACATGACAAGGGAAAAACTAATGAAAATATGATTCTTTAAAATTCTCACGCACTGACATCAGTTCTGCTGCATGAGACTTTTCCAGCTTGACTTAATAATGAGTGATTTTGGATAAAAGTCAAGCTCAGATTCTTTTCAACAAAGACCTTCCGAACCATTTTGATATATTTATAAAGTTGTCCCACGGTGTTGTTAAATTATGATCATTCTTGAAGAGGAATGCTCTGTTAGGAAGAAAAAGAAATGGCCAAAACAAAGCCAATATAATCCATCTGCTGTCAGCGCTAAAAGCAGCGAAAATATGTTTTAATTAATATAAGCTTTGATGTATATTTATTCATTTTCCTGCTGGCACACGCCAAGTAGCGTGGATGTTGGGAAGCAGTGCTGCAGCAGACTCTTCGCTTTTACTTCATTTCTTTTCTTTTGGACTTGTATAATCAGAGGCATGAGAATGGTGCATTTAAAGATCCTGCAGGCAAGTTATAAAATATTTCAAGGTGAAATATTAGGTATTTTCTGTTATGCAAGTTGATTATCCCAAAAAAAACAAATGTCATATTTTAAAGCAGGATTCAGCCAACTGACCGCTTCTCCAAGTCTTTGTCAAACAGCCAATGCTTGGATTTGGGTTTACATGATCAGAATTGTGCTGCGTGTGCTTGTGTATGGTCAAAACAAGAACAAGAAGTCAAAGGCTTTTTCAGAGCGAGGACAGACTTGGTAGGAGTGTGGGTTAAAAAAGGGAACATCCATCTTCTCAGTCCAACTCCCCTGTCAGATATCGCTGCTATTTCTGAGCGACTTTCATCAACAAAGCACTGTTCTCGTCCAAGGCGACGCCCACGTAAACACACAGCTGAGGTTGTGTAATCGCCTTCGCATTACACATAAGAGACAACTCTTCTACCTCTTTGCCACTTAGCAACAAGAAAAACAAAGGCTCCTGATGCTGCGTGGCCAGAAGAAAAAAATGAATCTTTGCAAGATGATGGAGTTCATCTTTGCTGAACGCTTTAATCGGAGCTGGATGTTGAAAATTTTCAAGAATGGCAGCTACAATTAAATACTACTACAATCTGGCACACCCATACAGATCGGGGGTGGGGTGGGGGGGGTAGTCTAGCAGAAAACATTAGCACCTCCCACTTATTCCAGTGGTGGTTGGCATGCAAGCTGTAGTAAATGTAAACGTTCAGTACAGATGGGCCAATTATTTTCATTTCCTTAACATTTCAGCTAAGGCTTGACCCTTCTATCCCTTCACCTTTCATGCGGTCGACAGTGAAAACTATCCAGGATGGGAATGGAGCTTTGCACCGCTGTGCTGAATCCAGAGAGCCTTCAGCCATAAGGACATCGTTACACAGTGGAAAATGAATGAAAAAACAAAAATTTATAGAAATGTAGTAAACGGTCGAAGCTCTCCATTATAAAACCTAAGAAATATGAAGGTGAGGACATTAGCATGGTTCACACAGTCACTGTCATATAATGCTGGTAAAGATTTTCAGTCTTCCAGGTCATAGTCATGCCAAAAAAGTTAATTTTTTCCAAGTTTGACGTTTCACTTCCCATCCAGGAAGCTTTTTTAATTCAAATGCTCTGTTCGAAAACCTAGGACGCATCCTTAGAAGGCCAGATTCGAAGAACAATGAGGTCATAGCGCGGCGCCGGGGTCCTGTCGGATTCCAAGAGTCCTCATTATGCGGCCCTAAAATGTGTCCTTTTTTGCCAGATTTTACGGGTTGGATTTATCCTCGGTATCCTTGGTTTACCCAGGATTCATTGCGAGACCAAGCAAGCCGGCTGCTCCGTGATCAGAGGAAAGGTTACTTCGTCGAACAGTGGTGAAAATTGGAAGTTCAGTTTAATATAATACAAGTCAGTGAATAGTTCCGTCTGAAATGAATGAAAATAGTTGTTTTAATGGTTGTTGAGTCAGATTAGCGGCGGTAATGTCTGATTTATCTAAAGGTTTTTATCTTTTACTCTGTAAATGAGTTTGGCTATAATTTAAGGACAGATTCTAATATATCTGCAGCGTGGGGACTATATATCTGATAGGATTTTTATCTTTTTATTGCTGTTTTGCACAATATGCTTAACTAAGTATTTTTGTTGTTGAATACAGAGGATTGTTTAATTTTCTTGGAATGTCATCTTATGTATTTTGCTGAACTCCAGGAGGTGAGCTATGGCTATACACATGTATAGCAAC
>NW_015150700.1:193602-196584 GCF_000732505.1 Cyprinodon variegatus
GTCATCATCAGTCCAACAACATAAACCCAACTAGCAGCGCAAATTAACGTTAGTTAGCTTGAATCTAAATTAAAACTCAGGATGTGGATAATAAATAGGCAACTCTAAGACTTAAGGCTCCAGAGGCGGTGCAGCTAAAGCTTGGACTGTGTGAACGTCTAAGTTAATAAGCTGATCAATACCGCTGCCACATCATTACAGCACCAGTGGATCTCAGTATAATTACATCTGGGCTTTTTGTTCAATTAAGTGTGCAGCCAGGGATGTGAGCGAGTTTTGGCCTCATTTCTGAAGCAATCCCAGACTTTTTTCTTTAAATGACCTTTGTTCGAAGTTAATATACAGAGAGCGATCAATCATAACATTGTAAGCCCCTGGTCAGTCATGTTCACGGCGTGCCTGGTTCTGGTTCTACTAAAGGGTTCTTTTTAAGGGGTAGTTTTCCCATGATGGTGATCTTGCTAAATGCATGTTTGGTGTGAGGGATTGCTGCAGAGTCAACGACAGAGCAGGCCTCTGTCGACCGTCTATAAAAAAAGAACCAGGAGGAGCAACTTCAGCAGGTGGATTCAGTCTGTTGGGTTTTCATAGAATTAAATCTTTTTAGTCAACTTGAATAAGCTGAACTTCGTTACAAGGAGAAAGTTAAAGTACTTAACTTAAAATGTGTGCTTCTTTCTAAAGGAATGAAAATGTTCCAATGAAAACCACTAAAATACCATTTTTGATTCCATTTTGGGCCTGGAAAAAAATTAAAACCTTATGTTTAGGAAATTTCTGGGGCGCACCCCCCTTGGAGCTGGCATGGTAGAAAAAAATAAAATTAAGACTCGTTCTTCTTTTAAGGTACAGTAGTAGCCATTCAAAACGGCCCTTCCCAGTCAAACGCCAGCCGAATGGCAGCCCACTTCCCTCCAACTCCAAGCAAAATCCCCTAAAACTTCCAACCCCATCTTGCCTATTTTTTTATGGTAAATGGCATGTACTTATATAGCACCTTTTTTCAAGTCAGGAGACTTGACCAAAGCGCTTTAAACTACACTACACTCACACACTGATGGTGGCAAGCTACATTGTAGCCACAGCTGCCCTGGGGCTCACTGACAGAAGCGGAACTGCCGTACACTGGCCCCACCGGGTCCTCTGACCACCAGTAGATAATGCAGGTGAAGTGTCTTGCCCAAGGACACAACGACAATGAAAGTCGGAGCCGGGGCTTGAACAGTCAACCCTTTGATTTCAGGGCAAACTCCCGCATCCAACGCCACTGTCGCCCTTTTACTCTGACTCCAACCTTTCACTTAATTACAGGGTCTGACAGGAGATGACGCTTCTCTTTAGATCTTAATGACCACAAATCATGAGTGAAAAAATATTTTATTACAAATATTGATGTTTAAAAAAGGAAATGTACTGTAGGGGACCAGCCAAGGGCCCATCAAGGAAAGGTGGGGAAATTTTTAATGGCTGCTACTGCAAAAAACTAACAGTTAAATTGACCAAGATTTGCACTTCAAAAGGTTTAGTTTCTTGATTGTATGGATGGTAAAGACAATGAATGAACTTTTTGTAAATAAAAGAGGGAACCACCAAGTTGATCCTCTGTGTATATAAGGGCCTTTATTTTTGCAGTAATAGTCTATTTTTATTTTGCTAATTAATCAGATGCGGCCCTTCAAAGAATCTTCCAAAGTCTCACATTCACTGCTTTTTTCAGTGGGTGTCGCTTCAGAAACAACTTACAATAATTAATCAAAAGGTAAAAAGAGGATGGATTTAAAAAAAAAAGTAGAAATTAAAGTTGGTCTACTAAACATCAAGGTCAGGCAAACATAATAAAATATAATAATAATGGATAGTTATTGGTTCCGTTAAAAGTTTTTCACTGTTTGCACTTGAGTTCTTAACTACTCCTAAACTATCACCAAAATTCTAACACAAATGAAAAGCATTTTCAAACTCAGAAATTGTTGAACTGTTTAGTACAGATGGAAAAGCCTGGCACTTATGCAAAGGAAACTTATTTTGTTTTTTTTAATGTTGTGATAATCACTTTAGTTCTGAAAGGTGAAACTGTGATTCTTAAAATTCAGAATTATGTTCCGTTAGATCACTGGTGTCCTAATGACAGTCAAGGCCTCAACTTTAACTTTAATTTAAACAATGCAAAACCAAACTGTTGTGTCAAAAGCCACATTTTCTGCTAATCAGAGTCAGCTGATACCAACAATCCTTAATAAGCATGGAAGGAAAACAATACAGATACACTATGTAAAGACTTGAGCATCTGAAAGGTTAGGATCCAAAATATAGAAAATATGATTAAACTGTTTATATTTAAATGAGTTTTAAGAATTTGGTTGGTTTAGAAGAGTAAAACAAATGGACAACTTTTGCAGCAGCTTTTGGGAAGCTAGAAACCAAGGCGTCAGGATTGAAAGGATATTTTCAGGGTTATGCATGATGCCTTCTTCCATCTGTCTGGACTTAATTTATTCACATCTCAGAGCAAATCTTTAGCTGGAAGGTTTGCAGACTAGTGGAGAGGAGAAGGACGCCGTTTGAGCTAAACCCTGGCAGTAAAAAAACGTTAAAAGTGAAACCGCTACAAAAACGGCACATAGTGTTAAAGGAAGGGCTGACTGGTTATTCTGGGGATTCTTTGAGAACATCTAACAGCTTTCCCAGCTACAGTTTCAGCTTTTATCTGGTCTTTGGGTGGACACCCTGCAGCAAGAGGGATTGGCTGCTCAGACTGGATAAAGCCATGATGCTGGAAGGTTTATTTCCAACAAATACCAGCTTTAGAAATGATGCTCTGGTTTTCCTCTTGTCTAAGAAGCTTTTGTTTTGTTATCAAAATATTAGCATTTTTTTTTATTAACTTCATTGAAAAATTTTCAGAATAAATGTCATAATAACCTAAAGATATGTAGCTTAAGGAGATGCCCCCCCCCCTTACCTTACCATTAATCATTGATA
>NW_015150700.1:198467-199818 GCF_000732505.1 Cyprinodon variegatus
AAACCATTTATCATTTCTTGAACAGTATGTAATAATTTCATATTTAGTACTTTCAGAAGTTTGAATTCCAAATATAAACTGACTTTTCAGGTAATTTCTCTCAAATCAAGGTAAACAAGTAGCTGAACCTTACGAATCAATTCCAATTCTAAACAAATTGAATTTAAAATAAAGAAAACTGGGACAAAAGTCAGATTCATATTTAACATTTAAAGTCAGATTCATATTTAACATTTAAAGTCAGATTCATATTTAACATTTAGAGTCAGATTCATATTTAACAGACATGGACATGTCTAATGATGGAGAGATGAGGCTTTGAAGCTTCAGAGCTCTTCCGCAAGTTTAAATGATGGGTGATTTTTCAAAGCCTCATGAGGTTCAAATGCTCTATGGAGCCATCTAGAGGTCAGCAAAAATGTTAAGTCTACACATCTTAAATAAAATGGCCTTAAATAAAGTTATCTAAACACATTAACCTGCTGTTGATGCAGCCTGCCTTTGTGATGAAACAATGTACTAAGCTAAAGCGCTAACCAAACATGGAGAAGCAGCTCTCGCTTCTTATGCTCCACTCATCTGGAATTAACGTAGAAAACTGTAAAAGAGCTAAAACCGTAAGCTGCTTTAAATCAAGATTAAAAGCATATTAGGTAAGATTGGCCCACGGCTGAGTTATCTAAACACTATTAGTGAAGTTTTCAGTCCAACTTTCCCTTCTTTTAATCATTGTGATTTTTTTAATATAGTCACCTTATTCAATTCAATTCAGTTTATTTCTATAGAACTAATTCACAACATGTTATTTCAAGGCACTTTCTAATTATTTCCCTCCATTCTCTGTAATTATTCCTGTTGCCTGTTTGTCACTGCAGTGTACAGCCATCTTTGCCTCTATATAAAGCACTGACAATTTTCTCACTATTGAAATGTGCTATGTAGATAAATTTGCATTGATTAAGGAGAATAAATATGTCTAACAGACTCAATCTCAGAGCTACTTTAAGATATGCTGGTGAAGATTCTCAGTCTTCCAGCTCGTTGTTATTCCACAAAGGTTAAACAATCTACTGGACTTTGTTTCCCAGTTGGAAGACGTTTGGCTTCCCATCCAGGAACCTTTTTCAGTTCAAAATGTCAAAAAATGGCGTCGGGTTCAAAGCTTTTTGGTCCAATCTATAAAGACTAGAACTCAAGGCTATTGCTGACATTTTGAAACGTCTTCAAACTTGAACACAAAGTCCAGCTCATTTTTTTTTAACTTCTTTAGAGCTACTTTAGGAGAATCAGATCAGAATCAGAAAAAGTTTAATAATCCCAGAGGGAAATTACTTTTGTTACACGCTCCAGT
>NW_015150700.1:201628-202774 GCF_000732505.1 Cyprinodon variegatus
GCCATCTTCCTCTCCTATGTAGCTGTAGCGCTGTTACTTTGTCTATTAAACGCATTCATTCTGGTGACTAAAAGCATCCAACTTGCATTAAGTGACACAAACTGCAATGTTTTAGTGCGAGCTTTTTGGCAGTAATAGGCGTGACTGATAAATGCATCCCAAGGCCAATGATGCTATGTATCACAGACTCCAGCATGAAGGACCAACATTTATTAAATATTTACTTTCTATAAAGAAAAGGCAGTTAGCACAGACAGACAAAAGCTGGTAATTTTACTGAAAAATGTGAATTTATCCCCAATTTAAATAATATGATCCACCAATTATATGCATTTTCCTTTCAGATGCATACATCTAATTGTCTTACATTAGGGCTAAAATTCTTATTCCATTGGCAAATTTTCTTACTTGCTGAAATCAAATGGGATTACTTTGAGAAAACTTGACTCAGTCTTGTGTTTTTCAGTGATGCAGTATGGAGATTAGGGCTGGGCGATAATTCAATAGCGATATTTATCGATCGATAGACGTGTGGCGTAATAGAAAAAAAGTGTGTTGATAAAAGTTCGATAAAAAAGAAACGCAGTTTTCCTTCCTTCTCATTGTAGCCTAGCATGTAGGTTAATGCTAGTAACTATTTCCTCCCAACCAATCACAATCGCGGACCCAGGCACGCCGTCACAAAGCGCCGCCCTCTCAAACCACAACACGGAGAACATGCAGATGTGCAGCAAGGAGAGGCGGAGGAAATTGTTCCAAAGAAGGGTTTTTGTAGTTCGCCAGTTTGGCAGTATTTCGGTCATGGCAAGTCGGACAAAAAACAAACCACAGTCATCTGGAAAATGTGTCGGGAACCAGTGAAAACAAAGTCTGATAACACAACCAAATTCTTTTTTTATCATCTCAGCCGCTCACACTCGCGGGAGTACGAGCTGTGTAGGCCCCGACGCGGCCCTGCATCGCCTCCAAAGAATCTTCGGGAGTTTCGGGAAAATATATATAGTATATATATTTTCAGTTCTTTGTTATATTTATTTTGGTCACTTTAGTTTATTCTTTGTCAGTATTTAATAACATAATTCATGTCTCTTAAGTTATTTTTCTTTAAAACAATTCTGTTATGGTTAAAAAAGTTGGTTAAATAAA
>NW_015150700.1:203829-212626 GCF_000732505.1 Cyprinodon variegatus
CAGTATTTAATAACATAACTCAGGTCTCTTAAGTTATTTTTCTTTAAAACAATTCTGTTATGGTTTAAAAAGTTGGTTAAATAAAGATTTAATTGGAAGTTTGTGTTCTTTATTAAAATTAAATCATTTAGCAATATCATAAAAAGTCCAAGCAGAGCTGCACATAAAATATGGTTTCAAATCTTTTCAATAATTATCGATCAATATGCATTTTTTTTTAATCAATAAGCTTTTTTTCTATATCGTCCAGCCCTAGCAATGGGTTAGATTGGGAAAAGGAATTAAACATTGTAAATGTGCTCCACCACAACCATCCATTTTTACTTCCGTTAACACAGAGCACGCTTGCTTGTGACGTCATTGCGTCCTCTACTGTGCATGTGGGACATTTAAGTTGCATGAATGCAGTTCACACAAGAGATCACATACATTTGGGAAATGTGAACAACCACGTAAAAGCAAACTCACAAATTTGGAATTGAGGCCTGCAGGGTGAACGTAGCCTCAGATGCCTCTGTCCTGCAGGCTTTGAATAAAGACATGACGCCGATTTATGAAAATCTTTGGCGTGTTGCCCGTCGAGGAAGGCATCACCTCCTGCATCCTTTTAGCCTTCATTCTTCTCACTGCCCGCGCCTCTGCCTTGTATCAATTTGTTTTTTGCATGTCAAGTCAAAAGGAGGTTGTCAGTGGAGACAGCTTGCTTGTCTCACAGGCATGTCTGAGATAGCTGCAATTTATAACAGCAGCCAGAGCGACTTCGCTTCACTTATCTTGGACCAGCTCCTCCGTTGCGCCCTTTCAGTCCAACGAGAATGAAGGTTTGCAGGTTGGGTTATCTTGTCAGAAGCAGAGGAACCATTTCAAATCTACACAATCCATCCATCTGTTGCCTCTTTTCACCTGACTAAGGTTGGGGGGGTAGGGGTTATCACAAAGGGTCGATTTGTTATCCTGGTTTCCCTCCATCACAGGAGGCATTATTTGGGATTTAGCTGAACAAACCTGTAAACTTCCTGCAGCACTATAAAATACCCCAAACTTCGCCACAGGCTGGTGAAAACATCACATCTAATGCTGCGCTGGATGGTCCAAACGGTTCTTCTAAAACAGAAGGTTTTTCTAATGTGAACAAGTAAGGAGGGGTGGGACTCATCCTTTCACAACCGTTTTTCATATTTGATTCAATCTGCAACTTTTAAAGCTACATTAGAGAATAAAACTTAAGGAAAAAAGTTCATGTTAAGCAGGAAACAGCAGCCATCTCTAGAAGCCATTTTCAGGGAGCCTCAGTCAGAAGAAGCTTTAGATCTTCTACAGAAGCACCATAGAGAGCGTTCTGATCAGCCGTCTCACTGTGTGGTGTGGAGGCTGCAGCGCCTCAGACTGGAAGAAGGTGGGAAGAGCAGAGAGGATCATCTTCCCTCCATTAAAGACATTTCATCCTGGCGCTGCGTGTCCCGAGCCTCTGACATCATCAATGACCCTTCCCACCCCCAACATGGACAGTCCTCCTTCCTGCCCTCTGAGAGATTCCAGCAGATTCTGAAACAGCTTCTTCCCCACCGCCATCAGACTGCTGAATGTTGAACTCAAAATCGCATCACAGACCCTGAATCAAACTGAAAACACTAAACCACTGCATATTTGCATCATATATATTAATTATCTGAACTTCCATATCAATGTTTTTTTTTTTTTGCACCATGTTTTTTTTCTCCCACACCGTTTACATTTGATCACTGCTGCACTTTATGGAATGGAAAGATCACGAGAACTTTACAAAATAAAATTTCATTTTGTATACACTGTATATACAAAAAAAAAGTTGTCTAAGGCGTATTTTTTCACGTTGCCGTTCACCTTTACAAATATATGCGACTTGTATGTGATCTGTGTGAACTGCAGTCATACAACGCAAGTGTCCCGCACGCGCATTAGAGGACGCAATGACGTCACAGGTCAGCATGCTTTTTTTTTTCCCCCGGAAGTAAACATGGATGGTAGCGCTGGCGGACATCTGGCGGTCTTTTCCAACTATAAAAACTCAATCTATACAATACGGTTAAACATAAATACTGCTCTCCGCATCTTCATCTGCCATGGTTGTTTTTCTTGCTGCTTCCGCGTAGCAAGATGCAGAATAGTGACTACTGTTGGATGAATCCGACCTGAACGTCATTCAAACACGGGTCGCCTTTGAAAAGATCAGATTCGTATCGGATTCAGGACCACATAGCCAAGTGGCCTGGGGCGGATTGGAAAATTGCCATGAAAAGATCAGATCCAGGTCGCATATGAACATACAAATATGTATGAACTTCCTGCGGTTTGGCTGCTACCTTGGCCAGGTCTCTCTTGAAAAAAAAAAATTCTGAATCTCAATGGGACTTCCTGGTTAAATAAAGGTTAAATAAAAAAAAAAATATATGGGCAAAAAGGAAAAATCGAATTTGGGTCACTTCAGGCTGCAGTGTGAACGTAACCCAAGTCAGTCTTACAAAAGCATCCCTAAGGAGTTAGATCTTTACTGCATTAAAGGTTGGCATTTTTAAGTTTGGATAAAAGTGATATTTTGTTTCTGAAAATTGATCATTGAACTTTATTGATCTCACATTGGAGAAATTTTACCTCTGCATTTTACCAATCCCTTTGAGGAGCAGTGGGCTGCCATCGTGGGGCGCCCAGGGAGCAATGTGGGGTTAAGGGTCTTGCTCAGAGACCCAGAGTGGCAGTCTGTGGGAGTGGGGCTCAGACTCAAAACCTCATGATTCCAACCACTATGTCCTAACCACTAATAAGAAAAAACAAAAGTGGAGAACTAAAAAAATAAAGATTGGCTTGTATGCATATTGTCAAAGTAGAATGTTTGGGTCTGTCTGCATTAATGTCTTTACCATCACCGTTTTTGGATCAAAGGTCTGCAACTGTGCAACTATAACATAAATAGCTCTCGTAATTAATTTCCCACTGATGGCTTCTTGCTGGTCCTTTAAATCGTCTCAGTCAGCAGAACCTTGATCTCTGAACCAGGAAAGTTTTTGTTCTTTTTTTTCCCCTCGATGCCTTTTTTGGTGAACGAACCCCTTCCAATGCACTAAAGTCATTACATGGACTTACCTGATGAAACTGAAGCGGCGCAGTCGTATGAGTTCCATGCACTGCATGAAAAGTGAGATTTTTGTCCCCGTAAACTACCGCAAATCTCCCTCATTTTCGGTAGTTAACGACAATTTGCAACCCGCGTTTGTCGCCGTTTGTCAGTGCCACAAATTGTCGGAACCGGACAATGACGTATGTGGAGAGCGATCAGCTGTACTAATGGCCCTAATTAGCATATGAATGCAGCGAACCCGCGCGGCTGGCCAGGTCTGGCTTGAATGTTCTTACTGAGTATTGGACGGAACCACTTCTTTTTAAACAAAATCGCTTGTGATTGGTTGATATATATGCCAACCAATTCAGGATACTAATGTTATTTAAGATAGTTTATATTAACAGTATATATTGCCTTAATGCATGTGTTTTGTAAGGACCACTATATCTTCAACCTGGTAGTCCGTCAGTACTTCATGCTAAGAACAACGTCGCTTCATCACTCAGACGCTCCATATGTAGCCAAGATGAAGTCTTTGAAGTTTGTGGGAAAACGTTTGGAGACAACAGCTTTCTAAAACACCTCAGGTTAAACCAGAACACAGAAAACGTGCTGTTGATGATGAGGACGACAGAAGAGGAGAACAGTCAGGTGCTGCTACTGGAGCAACATGGACGTCTCTGGGGGAGTCACTGTGCTTCAGGCGGGTGAAACCCAGGTACAGACGGAGGAATGTGGAGCTTTAAACTGCCTTAAGCACTGTTGATGTTCATTTTTTAACAAATAGATGCCTAAATTCAGCTTGCAATAATGTGTAATATGATGGTCATCTTATTCAGTTAGAGAAGCTACATTCAGGTTAAGATTGCTAAAAGATTTAATAAGTCAAAGTGGATAATAAGTAGATGTCATTAAATTATAAATAATTGTAATCAAAATGCATCTTTAGTAAACCCTTTTAAACCAATTTACTACAATCGTTTCAGTTTATGAAATGCATGTGTTCTTAAACAGTCCAATTTGCTCAAACTGTTCAAACAATCTTTTAATTTACATTTATTGATTTAATTACCAATTTCACTGGGAATTTCAACAAGTGGTAGAAAGAAACAAAGTAAATGTACTTGATTACTGTACTTAAGTACTTTTTTGGAGTATCTTTACTTGCGTAATCTTATAAGTGGGTACCTTAACTCCACTACATTTTGAGGAAGCTGCTCGTTTCTTGTTCCTTTTGGCTCAGCTTAGCTTTATAATCTACAGTTGCTATTTTTCTCTCTTAAAATACAGTTTCAACATGGCAGATAAAAGCCCTCAGGACAACGTTTTAAGAGATTTAATGACTTTCCACAGATGTGAGAAACTCAGGGCAAATGATATTTGTAGTTTTATTAAGGTGTTACTTGTTACCATGCGGCCAAGTTGTTCAGTAGGATAATTTCTCAAAGCAGAGTTGAAGTTTCTTTGTGGTAAAAGATTTGACCTTAAACCTCCATTCCAAGCGAAAGTGTGAGGTGAATCAAGAATTTTCCATTTTCTTTTTGGTTTTAATCTAAATAGCTGTCCTCTTTTTTTTTGTGTGCATTTTATGATGAAATTCTTATGAAAAGAGAATCTTTACAATAGAATCTGCAGCAGGTGGTTCTACGCATCGAAACATCAGGGGGTTTCTGAAAGTTACAGGTTCTTTAAAATTATACAGAAATGTACTAATATTAGAACATTTCATTTGAATACCTAAATATTTTCAAAAGTGAGTACTTCAATACTTTAACTTGAGTAGATATTTGACAGAGTAACTTTTACTTGTAGTCGAGTAAGAATTGACTATGTTGAGCCTTTGTCCACCACTGAGTAAAGTTTGATTTCAACCTGACCCAGTCAGTATTAGAATACATTTAATTTACACTTCTCAGACGCATCATCTGTCATTGCACAAAGGATCGGATTGGTGTCATGATAGCAGCCTGTTTTACTCTGCATCGGTTTCAATAGTTGGTAACGAGAATCCCAGTCCCCAAGCACAGATGGGAACGCGGCCGGCTGAAAGTGGCGTGTAGCTGATCAAAAAGCAGTTTTCAGGGAGATAAGACAACACTCCACTGGAGCAGGTAGACATATACACTTTGTCTTCTTGTTTACACAGAGTGAAAACACAAAAATTTTGATGCATACAGCTTATCAACAGTGAATGAGTAGCTTACAGCAGTGAAATTAACATTTCCATTTATAACGTGCAGCAGTGATCAGAACTTAAACGGTGCAGGAGAAATTTAAGGCGGAGCTCCTGCTTGTACCAACTCCAGGGCTCGATGTTAACCACCGCCCGAACTCCCGGGGCAAGTAGTTTTTATTGTTGGGAGAGTACAAATTTCATTGCATTTGCCCACCGGGCAATGATCGCAAAAAAAAAATAAAAAATTTATCACTCAAAATTACTTTAAAATCACCGAAATTTGATGAAAATGACCCAGAAGCATTGCCGGCGCCATTTTTATTGTTTTCTATACATTCTCGCGTGATTTGAAAAAGCCGCGTGATTTTCCGGCAGATGGCGTGATTTTTGTCCACCTAGCGGTAATTTTGATTTAGTTACCAAAACGACAAGCAAGCTAGAAAGCGCTATTCTACCTGTGTTTCTGTATCAATTTTATTGCATAATCACTCAAAAATCACCTACATTCGAAGAAAACGACCCAAAAGCGTTGTCGGCGCCATTTTTTGTTGTTTTGTACACATTCTCGAGTGATTTGAAAAAGCCACGCGATTTTCCGCCAGATAGCGTGATTTTTGTCCGGGAATTGGCGCGAATCGGACACATTTTTTACGACTTGGCAGGCTAAAAAACATCAACAAGGCAAAAAAATGTATGTACAGTAACACACCCACCACGTATTTTACACTGCACCCATTTAACCCACCACCCATTTAGCATCGGAGATCCTCTTTACCCACCACCCATCCTCATCCCTTCACTAAACATCCCAAAAGCATTTTAAAAAACAAACATGATTCATTGATATATATATATACAAAAATGAATATTAGGAACTATATTTATCAAACATTATACTGGGCGAGTAAAAATGGTTTGTGGGCAAATTAAATGTGAAAGTCACTTGCCCTTTGGGCAAGTGGTAAAAATCCTTAACGTCAACCCCTGAACTCTACTTTTTGTGAAAATGCTTTTTTTAATTATTAAAATACGCTCAGAGCATGCGTTGGTGATTTGGCCACAGTCTCAAAATGTTTGGCCAAGAAAGGAAACACAGGACATCACAAAAAAAAAAAATGGCCGTACCTGAAGTAAGGCACGATGGTGGCAGCATCATTGTTTGAAATTGTGTCCTTTCAACAACACAGTATTAGGTGAGGCAGTTCCACATAATCAATTTTACCGAAAAGTTAAATATGTAGAAAATCATCCTCTTTCATCAGCAAAACAATGTCTCAACCAGAAAGGAGTTAAAAGTCGGAAATAGCTCAACCAGAACCCCGATCTCATTGTGATAAAAGACCCGGGGGGTAATCTGAAAGTAGATGCCTCCTCAGTCTGACAGATTTGGGGCGTTTTTCCACAGGAGAGCTGACAAATGTTGCGATGTGTAATCTTGACACTTTAAAAAAAGCCTGAGTGCTGTAATTAAATCAAAAGATACAACAACAAATAATTTAAGGGTGTTCTAAATGATGCAGCCATATTTAGAGCTCTTTTCCTGCTTAAAGGGAAGGTCGTTTCTTCCAATACAGTTCTACGTATTGCAGGTCAGATTAGATAGAGAACGCGGTCGGAAATTATTTAACAATATAACCTCAGGTTATTTTAATACATGTATAAATTGCAGTAGAGCATAAAACCCAGCGCCATGGAGGCGTGTTGTCCCCTGGAGGGCCACCCACGTCATTCCAGGACCACCAACTACTCGGCAACACCTACAGGATGATAATATTTCATGAACTTGAGTGGAAAGGCACGATTTATCATGCTCACTTATGACTGAAGACACTTGGAATGATTGATTGGTTTATCCTCCAAGAAGAGTTGCGTGTGTAAATAAATCAGGTAAGGAAAAAGATAATTACTACCTTGGTAGCTTGGAGGGAAGATATTTTCTGGAAGCCAACCTTCCAACAATGACCTTGTGCCCTCTGAGTTTGCACGGCTATGCACTTTGACCATCATCATCATCAAACTCGACTCATCTGCCTTTGTAAAGCTTCCTCATCTGTCTAAAATGTAGATGACACCTCCCCTGAGACATTTCCATTCGTTCATGATGTGCATAACTGCAAATCACTTCAGACGTTTGAAGGTTTATCTAAACCATTTCTAAATCAAAGTGGAATTGTAATAAAACCTTACTGCAAGGTCAGTTGCCCGGTTTAACCATTCCCCACAACAGTCCCCAATAAAGCTACGTTTTAAAAAGAGACAGTGCAAATATTCCTTTATTTTGCCAAGAAAAACAAAAGTCAAGTATTGATTTAAATAAACATATATTCTTTCCAAGTATTCCAAAAAAAGTTAACAATCCACTAGACTTTGTTTCCAAGTTTTAGGACGTTTCGCTTCCCATCAGGAAGCTTTTTCAATTAAAAATGTCAGAAATAGCGTTGAGTTCAAGACTTTATACAATAGTCCAACAAGGCCTTGATTAGCCTAACCTCTGTGGAGGTACTAAATGGTTTTAGTCCATTACTTGGACGATACTTTAAATGTTTTTTTGTTTGTTTTTCCTCATTAAGGGTGTGGTTTACAAGAACTTTATTTTTGCTTGTTTGTTTAACTTATACCCCCACCCCCCTTTTATAAAACACAAAAAAATGCATATTTTTTAAGGAAATTAAACATTTCCTTTTCATCTCAAAGCAACTGCTGAATGAAATGATTGACATTTACAGGTCAGAGACATCACATGCATCCTGTGTAACATCTATTTGCCTTCCTGACATCAACGCCTGACATCCCACAGCCGTTCCCGGTCCGGTCCAATCACCTGCCACGGTCTTAGAACAGGCCGCTGCCCCCCCTCCGCTCCCCTCGTCACAACTCATCATTACACCACAAGCTGTCAAATTAAAACTTTCAGAGTGCGTGAATGCCTGCTCGGAACTTTCCCTTTTTCCCAGCAACATATTGCCGAGATAATTGAGGATATTAGCAGCCAGACTGTTACCAAGAGATGAAAGGCGAGGAGGGAGCGGTGACAGCTCCTCTCGCTTGTGGAGGTAACGAGGGACTGTCAAAAGTCTCTCCGTGTTTATCTCGGATCATCTAGGGGGATTTAAAACCCTTACCTTCACAATTCCATTCTTTATGGCGCGTCCTTTATCCACAGTGATTTACGGGGGCTCAAGCCCTGCGCCGTGTGATGAATGAACACTCTTCACAAGGTGTCAGGGCCAGGCAGCGGTGGGCGGCAGCACCCCTTCCACCCCATCCCCCTCACCTTCACTCCCACTACTTCATCTTTCCTTTGGTTTTCTCCTCTTATCCTGCCTTCCATTCCCATTTTCAAATTGAACTGATTAGATGCTGACACGCTAAGTGGATTTCTCTGAACTTTTGCTTTGAGAGAAATCACATTTGGTTTAAAGATTTACAAATTTTAGATTTTTCAGGTTAGAAATGAGCAGGAGCTGGTTCTTTTGCAGGAGGAAATAAATGGCTGCAGTGTTTTATTTTGGATGGGGGGGGGG
>NW_015150700.1:212961-216385 GCF_000732505.1 Cyprinodon variegatus
TGGTTGCCTCATTACCTGAGGACTTTTAAGCTGCTGACTGCCACTACCTCGACACCAGAGTGTTTGCCAGTTTTGGGTACTCTAGCCAAGCTGAGTTTTTGTCTCCCTGAGTCTTAACCTTGTTGTTTTTGTCTTTGCTTCTGGGCAGGAAGTCCTCTTGAAAACTGGATGTTTGGGCCTTCTCCCCCTGGAAGGATCGTCTTGAGTTCATACTGAGCAGGGGATGCAAACAGGAGGTTTGGACCTTCTTCCCCCCGAAAGGATTGTTTGAGCTTCACACTGAGCAGGGGATTCATCTCCACATGTACCGTTCAAGTACCTCAGGAAATCTAAGTGGCAGTTAGCTCCACCGCTCCTCAAGGAACCAGCTTAACCTGGGTAAACCTTGTCCGCTCTGCAATGAGTCAACCAATTTCTGGAACAACCCACACCGATTGGATTTCTTGGAAGGACACCTTTTCTGGAAACGTGAGTCCAGTTGCTGTTTGTGCTTTTGCAAATCAAAGCTCAAATTTCCTGCTGAGCCTGAACTAAACACTGAACTTCCCCTTCTCACTTTTCAGTGCCGGTTCACCAGCGTTCAGAGCAACACTGGACTTGTTTTCAATTAAACCTGTTAAAACCTTCCCTTGGTTTCTCTGAGTGGTTTCCTGCATGTGGGTCAGATCGCTGAAAAAGATCATGACAAGACTATTATATTTTATATAACTAAACATTTAAATTGATATTGTCTTATCAATAAGATAATAAGTAGCCAAAATTGGTCTTGCCATTTAGCTCATTAGAAGACAAGCTCTTTAATTAAACAAATTATACAGTCATTATTATTAATAAATGTTAAGGTTTGGTCAGTTATAATGTCCAGCACACATCAGAAATATATTTATAAGCTCCAGGTTTTGCAGAACTATCCAGGATGCACTTTGAGTTGCAGCTAATGAATAAACTTATTTTCTACATGTGTAAAAAGATTTAAATTAAGCCTTTGATACTGAAAAATCATCTCATAAAGAGCATGCAGATGTCTGCCAGGCAGCAAATCTGACCCCATATTGACTTGCAACTATATCTAAAACTCTCACGTGATCATCCATCCATCTCCTACACTCACCCTCAGCATCACTTAATTTTAATGTAATGAATTAATCCTTGGCCTGAGGCATACCTCTGGTTAAAAGTTCCCTGACAGTGGCATGGCATGCATCTGCAGCCTCTGGTGTTTGTTCTGCCAATAGTCACTGCTGCCAACCTCTGATTTGGGGGAAGTTACTATCAAAATATCCTTTTAAAAAATCCTGAATCCATATGATCTGGATCATTACCAAAATAAAAAAAAAAGAAACATTAAAATTTGTTTTTAAGTTTTCATGCAATCCTGTTAAACCAACAACCTAACACGTTTCCTCTTTGGCTGATTTAATTATAACAATGACGGACAGTTATGTTACCAATGGTCTTTAGGGTCACCCGTGTCTATGTTGCAACAACCTGTTGCTGCTGTTCAGTTTTTTATGCCACAGTTCTCATCAAGATCTTCAACAAGAGATCCCAGTTGCCTTTCATTCTCTTTTGCATCCTGCTTATACTAGCAGACATTCAAAATGGTCCTTCCCGGTCAAAAGCCAGCTGAATGGCAGCCCACTTCCCTGCAGCTCCCAGCAAAATCCAAACTTTTTTTACTCCGACTCCCCCCTTTCACTGAATTACAGGGTCTGAGAGGGAGATAATGCTTCTCTTTAGATCTTAATGTCCAAAAAAACATGACAAAAAGAATATTTTAGCACAAAGATTGATGTTTAAAAAGGAATTGAAACTGATCAGCCAAAGACCCTTCAAGGAACGTGGGGAAATTTTGAATGGCTACTACTGTACTTTTCTGCATACAGCTTTCACTTTTGAAAAGAAAGCCAAGAAATTAAAATTTATATATATATATATAAAAAAAATACGATAAAAATAGAACAATAGCAATCAAAGAGGAAAAAATAAAAAACACATAACCAGGTTTGTATTCTGGCCAATTAGTAGAACATATCAACCTGGTTTTGAAGTCTTTCCACCGACTCCCTGTAGCTCAGAGAATAAACTTTAAAATTCTTCTGCTAGTCTAGAAATCACTGAATAGATCAGCATCTCAATATGTTGTCAGTGTATCAACCTCCTAGACCATTCATGTCTTCTATGCTCTGTTCGAATTCATGGGCTGCATCCTCCAAGGACTTTGTCTACTTGGACTAGATCCGTCTAAGTCCTTGAAAATAAGGAGACCGGAGGAGTTTTGGCTGTGAATTCAAACAGGTCTACCCTTCTGCAGCTTTCTCCACCATACACTCTGTCGCTTAGCAACGTGACAGTGACACACAAAGCAGGAAAAGAATGAATACCGAACTCAAAACTGTATTTATTTTTTTCCCTTTCTTTATTGTAAAGTGAACAAAGACTAGAATTGTGAGAATACGGAGCGGAATAAAGGTTCCAACCACCAAGTAAAAGTAATGATAGAAACCTTAGTGAGTTAAATAACCTGCTGCTGTCATTTTGAACATCTCCGCTGTTGCTTCCATTTTAAAATATCCATTACTGTAAAAATTTCCATAGCTGCATATTGGTTATTTATTTTCTAGGTGCACAGTTTTATATTGTTAAAACACTTTACAGTATTTCATTGTTTATATTTTAACTCTTCCCTATTATGTTATTCTTATACATTTCTCTCTGTCCACATTTGTGTGACCATTTTCAATAATCTTTCTGCTGATGTAAATTTTCCCCATTGTGGGAAAATAAAGAGATTTTCTATTGTGTTATATTCTATAAAAGTGGTTTAAATATATAAATAAATCTAAACCATGTATGTATAAAAGAATATATCTACAAAATCTCTTATATTCAACAAAAAAAAAAATGCTAAGTTAAGCAAATTGTGCAAAGCAGCAATGAATAAATAAAATTCCTATCAGATTTATAGTCCCCTCATTGCAGATATATTAGAATCTGTCCTTAAAATTACAGCCAAACCCATTTACACACTAACAGATAAAAACCTTTTGATGAATTAAACATTACCGCCACATATCTGACTTAATAACCATTAAAACAACTATCCAAATGTTTTGCCATCTGCTACTTTCATGCTTTATCTTGCTTTTATTTCTCTTTAGTTTTATCGTTTAAAACTTGTGAAGTACTCTGAATTGTATTAAACTTTGCACTGAATTGTACTAAATAAATAAACTTGCCTAACCAGCAGGTCAATATTAGGAAAAAAACAGAAAAAACCTTGTCTAATGCACTGAATTGCCAAATTATACTAACTAATAGTGAAGTTATGAGATGAGCCGAGGCTTCGAGGCGCGTGTCGAGTAATGGAGGGGGCGTTTCCCCGAAGCGCGTGTCGAGGCGTGATTCATTTAGAGGAGGGGCC
>NW_015150700.1:218178-220371 GCF_000732505.1 Cyprinodon variegatus
CATGAAGACGGCCACTTTAGACCCTGGATTTAATACTCCAGTTCTGAATCCTCTCCACCAACGAAGAAACCTCACTGCCAACTTGCAATTCATTTTAAACTATTTATTATTTTTTTTTTTTTACAAAATACCCTTCAAAAGTCCAGTAGATCTCACAGAAGTCAGTGCAGCAATAAATGACCGAAAGCTGGCTGCACATCAGGCAGTACGGAGTAAAATTTGTTGCATTATTTTTGCAAACAAAGAACACATTTGCGATATATATAACATTTATTTTAAACAGATTATGTTCACTTAAAATCCAATAAAAATGTGACATGTCTATGTAGACAAAACCTCACTACTGGGGAGGGCCAGTGAATAGAAAATGAGGTGTAAAATACAAACTGAAAATGTGAAGTCTAAGAAAATAAATCTAAGCAAGTGTGGAAAGTTACTCTAGAACCTTCTGATTTACAGATTTCACAAAATTTAATCTCTGAATTGCAATTTTGTTTCCTTGTTTCAAATTTGTAACAATATTTGCTTGCAACAATAATGGAAGAAAATTTGCTCCATACATCTCCATTAATCAGCAGATAAATAGCAGCAGTTCCTTGAAAATCACATGTATAGGAAATAGCAGCCATACCTGCTTTTTATGTTTCCTGGTGAAGATGGAGCCCTAATATCCAAAAAGCAGGTTAAAATCCAGGCCAGTCATCATTGTTTCCCTGTGCTGCCAACATGTTGCTGCAACTCTGTAGCCTGATTAGAATTGGAAGCAAAGCATCAGATTGTCTGCAGCTCGTTAGCATTTAGCAGCTGCAGCTGCTCTCTGCTGTCACACACTGGGCCACTGCTCTGTGTTGGTGGTGGGGGGGGGAATAAAAAAAATCAGGAAACTCCACAAGCTAAACTGCCAGAAGACTTTCAGCAGCACAGTTCATTAACACAACTGACACAGTAACTGTAGCAGAGGCAGGCTGGGCCCCCCGTCCACTTACACGCTAAGGAGTTGAGCTCATATTTTATTTTATTTTTTACAAATTAAGCAGTTGCTTATGTGAAAGTCTCTTGGCTCTCCATCTCATTAAAAAGTAAGGAGCTTCACCTGGTGGCGCATTCAGGTAATACAGAAAACCTGGGATCTTGCAGGACAGGAGGAACCAATTAAAAACACGAGGTCCGAATAAAGAAAATCAANCACCTGGTGGCGCATTCAGGTAATACAGAAAACCTGGGATCTTGCAGGACAGGAGGAACCAATTAAAAACACGAGGTCCGAATAAAGAAAATCAAGGACCAGTAAAGGTCTGGAGACATTTTTAATTATAATCTGTTACTTTAAACAGCATTTAACATTGAAATAAAATGCATCTGTGTTATATATTGAATTTTGATTTTTTTTTTTTTTTATAAAAAATATAAATAAAGTTTTTCCATTTTAAAATCTAAATTGTTTTTGAATAAGAGAACGATCTCTCAGTTTGGTATATAGATAATTTCCTGATTCACTTTTTTTTTTTTTTTATAAAACCTGAACTGATCGTTTTTGTTTTTTTTCTACTTTTTTCTGTCTAAATGTTGGCAGTGGGCTTTAGGCTGCCCTGCAAGGCTTTAAACCTGGGTTTAACCAGAGACTAAGCCATTCTCAAGCACATATCAAGGTGCTCATTCTGAGCCTGGATCCAGATTTATTTTTGATTCTGTTCATGGTGGAGAATCCTGCTTCACAGCAGCAGGTTGAGCCAAACATCCTCTAAATGTGCAGGGTCATCTCTGAGCACGCCGTTTCACTTTTCTTTCACTAGTGCCCCATAGGAAACCCCTGGTCAGAACTAAGAGGGGTTTAAATCAGCAAAGAGCATGCTGCTGGTAATCTTAAACTAGTGTCACATCGCTACCTAAATGTAAGGGAAAAACTTTTCTCTTAAAGGAAAAGTCCAGTCACATTCAGAATATAAACTTCTGAATGTACTTTAAGTATAAAACTATTACATACTTTTCAATAAATTTGTGTTTTTTATTAAGAGTTATTTTCATTTCAATGACAAAATTATTTCTTTGACGTTCCCCTTTTTCATGAAAACGAAAACTGAGGAACTAAACGTGGATCTTTGATGAGGAAAATATGACGATACATGGGTGTAAATTTTCGACGAGGTGAGACTAAATAAAAAATGTTAGCGGCCTGTTAGTCAGACTTTTAAA
>NW_015150700.1:221371-224196 GCF_000732505.1 Cyprinodon variegatus
GTATTTTCGCCCCTTCCCAAAATTACTTCAACGGAAGGTTTCCAGATGGATATGCGGAGCAAATTCATCTGGCGGAGTCAGGTTAGGAGAATGGCGCTAGGCTTACCGCACCATGACGTTACTGCTGGAAGATGGCAGGAGGGAGGGGCTACTATATTTGGGAAAAAAAATGGCCGTTCCCAGACAGTGATTGTGAAAAAAACTATAGTTTTTATTTTTTTTCCGATTAACGCTAAATTCATAAACCGCATACGTATTAGTTTTAGGTATAAATAATGACCATTTGTTATTCCTCGCTGACAGGACTTTTCCTATAAATCTAAGTAAAATAATGTAGAAGCAACTAAACCATCCAATCACTTAAAAACCTTCATCCATTCATCATCATCACCCCCACCCCCCCCCTACAGTCGTCCATCCACTGTCTGACTAACCTGACCTCCCAGTCACCATCCATCCACATCTGCCTTGGGATGAGTCAATATGTGGAAAAGATGGATCCCTTTTCCCAACTCATTCCTCCATACATTTATCTCTGAATTTCACCCCGTTAGTTGAGTTCTTAATTATTAGCTTCAAACAGCAAAGATTATCAGTAGTTACAAATTATGACATTTATTTAGGGCGGCAGTTAATAAACAATGAATGTCCTGCAGCCTTCGGGCTTTGTTTTCTTTAAAGCAGCTGAGAAATCGATTGCAAATGTTCTCATTCTGTGATTTTTAGGCCATCACACAACGTCTCCTCTTATCTGCAGAATGTAGGTTTTTGTTGGACGGTCTGCAGTGTCCTGTAGTTTTACTTGACTGCAGCTGGGGCTCATTTCAGTGCCTCGCCTGTATTAATTTCATGGTCCAGAGCCTCTGACAACCACCGGGCTGCTGGGAAAAATCACGTGACTCAGCAAAAAATAAAAAAAAAATCATGATGCAATTATGTTATTTGGCATTAAGGGGTGCAGTAATTAACTTGATCCTTCCACCCCAGCAACTGATTTTCAACTGAGTCATCAGCATGCAACTAACCAGCACATAATCTCCCCGACCGTCTTCGATTCTGCCGCAGATAACTTGCAGGTTACATAGAAAAGGTTGTATGGAACGCTTTTTCAGCCCGCAAATAAAATTAAAGTGATTAATAAAATATGCCTGTGGGTTCGCCCCCACACAGCATGAACAATGACTTCAGCAAACACGGAAACTTTTTCATAATCAGTTGGGTTGCATTTGCATTTTCAGTTCATACATTTCCATTTGTTTTGGGGCAGCTGTCAGGCTGATTGTAGAAACTGTGTCACAGATTTTGATAAGGCTGAGTGGGGGTGGGTGTCGGTGGGGGATCTGAGCCTTTTCTGTTGCGGGGAGGGAAAGAAAAAGAGCCTTGGCTGACACAAAGTGAAGTGTCATTTTATTGACATTGTTATGCTGACAACACGTTAAGATTTGTTTTAAGAGTTTTGGAAATCCAGTGTGAGATCCTTTGGGAGCATGTTCGTGACTTTGCATAAAAATCACGTAATTAGCATTCAAGGGCGAGAGCAGATTCTTGCTGACAAGTCATGGCTCAATCATTTAAAAAAAAACAAAAAAAAAACAGCGGGCCCTTTTGTGTTTGTGCTGCTGTGAGTTTGGCTGGTTAGTCCATTAAGCGGAGCTCGGCTATGAATGAGGAGAGTCTACAATACAGCACAAACACAATAAAAGACATTACAGCGCGGCGGCGGTGGCGAGAAGCCGCGCGTCAAGGTTACTTTAGCTTCACATTTCCATCAGTTCTGCTTCCACTCAGAATTTGATTTTACCTCCAGTCCTGTTTTAGATTCTCTTATTTAAATTAGCCTCTATCTTCAGTTTGGTTTCAATTTAGAGACAAATGGTAATCATCAAGCACGCGGGGGAATCTCGTTTAGCATTCGCTCGTGCGTTACTTAAGGTAGATTATTCACACAATCGAATGAGCAGCCCTAATGCAAGAAGTTGCCTCTCTTTTGTTTTTGCATTGCTTGCAGCTTTGACCTCAACAGCTTTACTGGAGCATGATTTTGCAGTCTGCTGGCTAACACCAGCGCCGCTACGCTTAGCCAGGTAGCTCAGAAACTGCCGAGGGTGTCAACTCTTTGCTCCATCTTCAAATTGTCTGTTGCTCCCCCCCCCCCTCTGTCCTCTAACTTCTCTTCTGGTTAAAGACACAAAAAAAGGATCAACAAAACTCCTCTCTCTGCAATATTGATCCCTGCAGAGGAGAATAAAGAATGATAGAAACAGACATTAGAAGCATTTAGAAGTGGCTTGACATTGCAGGCTGCTAATGAATCAGAATGAAATCATTCAGCTGTCTCAAGGGCACCTGTTAGGTGATTTTTGTGGTTCTGTTGTGAACACTCTCTGCCCTTCTGAGGGAAATATAAATCCGTCTGCCTTCTTTCTATTCTTTGTTTGAAATCCAGACCAATTTTCTGCCTCTTAATAGATGTCTGGGCTAAAAAGCAATACTGTTTGTGTTCTTTAGGATCCACAGAAATGAACAAAAACAAAAAAGAGCAAAGTGCTGCCCATTAAGTAAAGTAAATCACAGTGATATCAATTCTTGATGACCTTGTTTCAGAACCTGTTCACAACCACTTATAACTGGCAGCAATCTCAGACTGCATCCAAACAAAGACAAAAGGTTCATAATTTCACAAATGTTTTCTGTAAACACAAAGTCGTGAATGCAATGGAGTACGCCTAAAAATGCTCTGACACCTTTTGGTGGCACTGAGGCATTGATGGAAGAAACTGAGAATGTCCAAAGTGGCTGAGTTTAGATTCATGAGCTGCGTCCTC
>NW_015150700.1:224707-228228 GCF_000732505.1 Cyprinodon variegatus
TGGATGTGATTTACACCCCTAGTACGTCATATGCTTCGTTGATCTGATTGGTTTATTTGGCCCGTCTATCACCAACATAGGCCAATCAGCTAACCAGTATTTTCGCCCCTTCCCAAAATTACTTCAACCGAAGGTTTCCAGATGGATATGCGGAGCAAATCCATCTGGCAGAGTCAGGTTACAAATCAAGCCTTCTTTTTGCCCGTTTTGAAGGACGGGTCTATTGTATCCAACGTAGCCTCGGATTTCCCATGATTCATTGCGAGTCCAAAAAATCTGTCTGCTCCCAGCTCAGAGGGTAAAGGTAAATGCCGCCAAACAGTGGTGAATATAGTAAGGGCAGTTTAATATAATCCAAGCATGTGAATAGTTCCGTCTGAAATTAATTAAAATATTTTTTAAAAGGTTATTAAGTCAGATTTGTGACGGGCAATGTTTGGTTTATTGATAGGTTTAATCTGTCCCTGTGCAAATGGGTGATATTAGAGCTCAGATTCCAATAACACTGCAGTGCGGGAACTATAAATGCAATATTTGTGATGACGGTGCTGCTACTGAAGCTCCTCCAAAATGTTATTAGCACCCAGAACAGGAGTGAGAAGTTCAGCATCCATTATTTGCCTGATTTGCGTTTCAATTTTTACGGTTGATGGGCAACAGAGTGTACAGGGGGTGAAAGCCAGAGAAGGCTGGACGTAGGTTGAATCCATAGCAGAAACTCTTCCTGCCTCCTTATTTTCACGGATCTTGAAGGATCAAGTCCAGGTAGACGAGGTCTTTGGAGGATCCAGTCTCTGAAATCGAACACACCCTTCATCTCTTAAAGTATCTAAAAGTTCCTGAAACTTGAACAGAAATGTTGCAAACTGTCTGTTTTGCAGTAATTTCCCAAACAGAATGTAGCCATAATGACTTAGCCTCTGGTCAGTTTACAGTGTATATCAGCTCAGCAGGACATGATGGTGGCCTCCATGATGGCTCCCTCTCCGATGTGGGCCCCAGGACAGCTTCACATAAAAAGAAAGAAATCCTCTGAGTTTGTTGTTTTCCATCCTGCAACACCGTGGGGGGGTAGGACTACCAGCCTGCAGGAGTTTCTTGTGACACTGTCTTGGTGCAGGGGTTTCTGAAGCTGTTTGAGCTAAATGCATCCTCCCAACTTAACGGCCATGTTAGATGAATATCGGCATGAACACTGGTCTTCAATGTTCAAAATTTACATTGTGGTTTATGCCCAAACACGGAGATTGTGCTCTCTTCTAAACAGCATCATAACAAACAAGCTAAGGAACCATGAACATCAATTTAACTTGATGTTGAGAGGTTGATTAAAGGCTTGTGCAAATAGAAAAACACGAAAATAGTGAATGTTGGCTGCACTATGGTGTCCGAAATCTCAAAGAGGATAATACAGATCACAGAATTACATCCAACCTTGAAGAGGTTAGTCATTCGCATTGGAAGACTGAATGATGTTACAAGAGGAATTTAGAAATATTAATGAGACACCTGATTAATCTGCTTACCAATGCCAAACTGACACAGTTTAAGGTGTTCTTTACTGGACTTGTAGGATCTTTTTCAGCAGGAGATGAAGTCTACAACACAGTTTTCAACTTGAATAAATTGATCGAACAAGCCTGCGCTGTAAGATCAGGTGACCTTATTAATAGCTTTGATATATTCTGGGAAAAGTGACATCTCTTCTAGACAGATAGTTTTTAACCTGAATAGATCAGGTGTGAAATGTTTGGCTTTCACATTTGAATTTCCTGAACAATTACATGATGGGAACGAAAAATAAAAACTGATACTCTCTCCCTGTTGATAAATGTCATCCTGTGGAGGTCTAGGAACAGGAACATCAACGGAATTGTCAGGACTCCTGTCTGTGTGTTTGTGTTTCTGTGTTTGTCTCCCTTCATCCACCAGGAGGCGCCTGGTTCTGGTCCGCCTCCTCACACACCTGCTGATGGTTTCCTCGTTAACAGAGTGTTTTTAAGCTGCTGACTGCCACTACCTCAACGCCAGAGTGTTTGCCAGTTTTGGGTACTCTAGCCAAGCTGAGTTTTGCTGAGTCAAACTGAGTTCTTGTCAACCTGAGTTTAAACATTGTTTTTGTCTTTGCCTCTCGGCAGGAAGTCATCCTGCAAACTGGATTTTTTGGACCTTCTCTCCCTGGAAGGATCAACGGAGCTTCAAGCTGAGCTGGGGTTACAAACAGGAGGTTTGGACCCACTTTCCCCAAGACATCGTTTGAGCTTCACACTGAGTAAGGGATTCATTTCCACTATGACCCGTTCAAGTACTCCAGGAAATCTGAGTGGCAGTGAGCTTCTCCGTTCACCTACAAACAACCGCATTCTGGGTAAACCCTGTTCCGCCCTCCACCGAATCAGACAAACACTGGAACTACAGCATACAGACTGGAGTCAAAGATTCAACAACTTCTCTGGAAACGTGAGTCAGCAACCAGATCCTCTTCTCCAAGTTCACGAATCAAATTTCCCACTGAGCCTGAACTAATCGTGTTTTCCCCTCACTTTTCAGTTCTGGTTGAACAGTGTTCAGAGCAACACTTCTCTCTGCATTATCTCTTCAGTAAATCCAGTTAAACCTTTTCTCCTGGTCTCCCTGTTTGGTCTTCAGCATTTGGGTCTGAACTTTAGTAAAATCATGACAGGAATGAATAAAACATAGGGATATGGTCGATAAGGTAATGACCAAGAACTTAATTACTATAATAATTGCTAAATCTTGATCTTCTGTTTCTAACAGAGACATGGCTAAATGACAATAATGCACCTCGCAATTACAATTTTCTCCATTAGAACAGACTGTTAAAAAGAGGAAGGATTCACTAAAGTGTAGAAAAGTGCTCATGTGTCAATTTTTTCTTTTTTGCAGATTACTTTTTTTCTTACATCAGCTGAAATTCCTTAAGACACTTGTAATGGCTGCACTCAAACCCTCATTCTGTATTGAGTGGAAAAACCATTGAAATCATAAATGCTTTGCCTCATCATTGAGCTTTACATTCCACTGTACTTGTAACACAACAGTGTAAACAAATATATATAGTAAGTACAACATTCCACCTAATGCTGTTAGTTTGAAGTATAGATATCTAAGGGAAGACAGAAAATGCTACGGTTTTTCAAGGTTAACGACAGCTGGAAATCAGAGAGGGTGCTGATCTTGTTGCACTGAATTTGTTCAATTTAACAAAGAGATAAACTAGATACATATTGTGAACTGTTGGTCATATCGTCCTCTAAACAAGACTATAAATGATTGCCATGTTATTACATGTTTTCTGGTTCTTGTATAAGGTCCAAAATTGTACACAAACTAACAAAATAAGTCTTTAATTTAACCATGAAAATAGGAAAAAAGGCAAAGTTTTTTTTCTCATTTTTCTCATTTATTTTAGAACCTTTTATGGAGCAATGACCATCACAGGTATGACTACCAGTTCTATTAACACAAAAAAAGTGAAAGAGATGTGCCAAACGGATAAA
>NW_015150700.1:228835-233648 GCF_000732505.1 Cyprinodon variegatus
CTGTTGTTGTTGAATAATCTTTCACCAAGAAAATAAAAACCTTATGAAATGAATCCCTTAAAGCTCTAAAACTCTTACATACGACTCTAGAACAGCTCTTGCATGGTAAAGACAAACGTGTACTTACCTTTAACTGTAAGTAAGGAATGTCCCATTATGAGTAAATGTAATTGACATGCATAGGGTTTTAAACATTCTTGCAGTTACCAAGACTGAAATGATGTGCAAACATAGCCCCTCATTGACTTTCTGTCCTCTGTGCTCCCACTCCATCTCCTCCTCAGACTCCCTTTTCTGGTTTACTAACTGTGGATGTTTCTAAGCTGTCACTCCTACTGAGACTGTCCAATACAAATGTGTCTCACACCTGACATCGGGTACAGACAACAAGATTTATCTCTACAGCATGCAAAACGTTTGAATTACTCCCAAATCTTTTAAACAGTTTTAAAAAAAGCTGTATATAAGTCTAATATTTTATTACATAATAATGATTCTTGTTTGTAAACACCCAAATTGTTTTTAACACGCAAAAGTCTAAGTGAATCATATGTTATTGCTTTGCAGGGCAAACTGATTACATTGATCTCTAAATGATTATTCCAATTTTCAGGATATCCTAAACCTCTGTTAGGAAAAATAGTAAAGGAAAAAAATGTAAAATAGTTGATTAAGCAAATAATTTGAAAAGAACAGTGTGATGAAAATTTTGTTTTATTTGTTAATGAATTGTTGTTGTTTTTGTTATAATTATGTATTTGTATGTGTGCGTAGGGGGTTGATGTGATTTTACTATGTTAAAATATTTTCATTCAAATACAAATAGCATTAAAATGTGAGGGAAAAGTAAAAAATGTTGCAACCGTCCCCAATCTCTCCCAACAATGGACTGAAATAAGACGAACGATACCTGGAATATACAATGTATTGAATCATTTAGTAGTATTTTTACAACATTATCTAGAAATGTATCTTTTTCAAGTATTATATGTATTTTTTAAATCTAAAAGTCGTAATAGAGTCTTACATAGATAGATAAATAAAGGAGGTAAGTTACCTACTTTGCAAATGCAACAAGATAGTTTACATTTAAAATAAGAAAGAGCAACTGCATTATATTATTACAAGCGCATATTATCCAACTGCAAAAATACTCATCTTATGTAGCTACTAAGATTAAGGGTAAACAGACTTGAGTTAAGAAATTCTGACTTATTTCTAGATCGTTTTTGCAGTGAAGAACTTTAACTTAAGGTACGGTACGAGCCCAAGAACTTTGTTGAACTGTTAAAGATAATAAATAGATGTTGAAGTTTTATGACCCAAGCCCTGCCAATTGCCTATTTTTGTCAGAAACTTGAAAGATGGACCCAGTATGGACCCCAATCACTGACACCTGTTAACCAGAGTGTCAGTGATTGGGGGGGTGCCCCCCAGTCACTGACACTCTGGTTAAAGGGAAGGCAGCAACCTCAGTGAGCAGGCCGGAATCTGATCCAGGTCAGGAAAAACAGATCAGTAGGAACAGTTCTGGAATCCAGGAGTCTGCAGGCGGGTCAGGGGTTCTGACAGACAGATCCATGGTTCCAGGAATCCACAGAGCGTGAAGGCAGGTTTAGAGTTCCATGTGTCAAGCAACGAGCTCAGAAAGAAACGCACAAATGCAGACAGGCAGGCTCAGTGGTTGACGGTCAGAGACAAGACATGGTACCAGCATAACTGCGGAACTTTAAACTCTATTCCCATCTAGGAGCCAGGAAACGATCAGGAGACACGACAAACACCAAAACCCTCGCAACCCACTGGCCTCCGGGGGACGTAGGAATCCCTCTAACTAAAACTAACGAACAAAAATGCTGGTGAGGATTCTCAGTCATCCAGGTCATAGTCATTCCAAAAAAGTAAAAAAACAAAAACAAAAAAACAATCTACTGGACTTTTTTTGTAAGTTTGAAGATGTTTCGCTTCCCATCAAGGAAGCTTTTTCAATTAAAAATGTCAGAAATAGCAATAATAAAATAACAAGGCTTTTTTTTGTCCACTCTATAAACCCTCAAACTCAGCGCTATTCCAGACATTTTGAATAGAAAAAGCTTCCTGGACGGGAAGCGAAATATTTTTCAAACTTGAAAACGAAGTCCAGTAGATTTACTTTTTTGGATCCAACAATATCACACCAAGCAATGATCTGGACCCGATAGCTGGACTGTCCTATATATCAAGCAGAAGGAGGAGGTGGAGGAGATGAGTGATAATTGGAGGCCGGACAGAGTTAATCTCTTAAAACCCAAGTGGGGGTAATAATTCAGAATTTATAAAATTTTTACCAGCAGGGGGAGCCATTGTGCGCAGCTCCAAGCTGACACCAAAAGTTCCAATCCCCACAGCTCTGGAACTGTTATAGCTAGAGGTCTGAAACTTTCTGCATTTGTGCTTGACATTATGTAGAACACATAATACAATGAAACCTGCTTTTTCTCAAGAATGTTTTTATTACTGCTGTTCAAAAAAGACCTATCATTTCCGAGAATTAAAATAACAACTTTGAGTCATTTTTTATCTGATGCAGGTTGGTCTGTGTTCTAGTCACCCAATTTCAATTTATATATTAGGAAACTAGGGGGTGTTAGCTTTCAAATAATGTATTGAACATGTAATTTGGGCTTACAGTTCCTAGGTTATTCGCTTTTTCATTTGGGTATGCAAAATAGGCGAGGATTACCCAAAATGAGGTGGATGTTAAGAGTTTAAGCAGCGGAGTGACATGAACAATAACGGTCAGCTATCAGGGCAGATCATGATCATTTTAGATATAAATAAACAATACAGACAGTTAACGTCGTCTAAAGTGCCTATTTTTACTGAAAAACCAAAAGTGTAGCTGCATTAACCAAATTACTTGGTGAACAAATATAAAAAAAAAATGATTTTAATGAAGTGAATGAACTTAATTACTTCTAGTTTTTAAGTTAAACACTAGCCAAAATGTGAAAAAGTGTGACTGCAGAGGAGTCGCTCATCTCTGTCATCCTAAAGGTGCAGCGCTGCATATTTTTCTGATGAGCCAGATATATCGATGTATTGACAGCTACTAGAGCCTCTTTTTTTTTTTTTCTTCTCCTCTACACAGCACTTTTACTGATGTGCACCACTCCCACATCCACTTATCGTGACACACCGTGGAACAAAAACACACCTGACAGTTTAGCTGACGTTCATAGACTTGGCTGTAACTACATTAATGTCTGTGTACATTTTAACACCCTGGAAGGTAAATCAATTCTCTGTTAATGTGATTTCGGTGGTGAAGGTCTGCATACAGCAAACATGGAGCTCAGTTGGGCTCTTCCTTCGTTCCAGTTCACGTTAAGCATTATTTTCTGGGAAGTGTATCTTAGTGGTTTTAGCCGATCCACTTTCAGCTTCTTAGGGTTCTTTAAAAAATTATTTCCATCAACTTTTCCGAAATATTAGGGTACAGTTGTGTGTGAACTCAACCTTAGTGTGTTAAGGAGACTAAAACATAACTGTCCAGGTTTACAGTCACACAACAGCCGATGGAGCCGCACATTTTCTCTTTAGCGAGGTGAAATTGCTGAGGAGACGTTAAAACTGTACAACTAGATCACATCTTAAAGTAAAGTATTTTTAGGTGGACCTTCTTCACAGCAGTAGCCTACATTAGCAAGGCCTCCTGTTGGCGTTCCTGTCTGCGCTTCCAAACTGAGAGTGTGTGTCTTGAATCGCTTGAAGATAAATTTAGAAACCATTTATCTCTTTTAGACTGCGCTGTCTTTGCTACCAAAGCGCTTTAATTAATGGAAGTCCATGCAAAAAAACAAAATACAAACATATGGTGTCGGGACGCGCTGAAGCTGGTTGCACAGCAGGTTCTCATGGACAAACAACATCAGAGAGCCACACTCCAAAGAAACCCAAGAGGTATGATGGGGAGAGGACGGCTACAGCAGCTCTTTTTACTGCAACACTTTATCTCAGTCATGCACAGGAAAATAGAAATATACTAGACTGTCAACTGAAAGTTAGTTGGCTCAGAAATTCAACATGAAGGCAGGAGAAACCCTAACATAGCTGAAAGGAAAAATACTTCACAAATAATCATGATGGTTCATGGAATACCTAATAAACTCTAATTGACCTGTTCAATGTGGATTTTAGGTAAAATACACAAATCATTAAAGAGCCGATGTTTGCAGTGCAGGATGCTATTTTGTTGTTTTCTCATTATTTAACTTGCCACACATTCAAACTCTGCATGGAAATAAATAATCAACTTTGGATGGTTTATTTTAACGGGGTGAAATAACTGTCAATTAAAGAAAAAACAGGTGCGTAGGTCAGATATGCTGGTGAAGATTCTCAGTCATCCAGGTCATTCCCAAAAAAAATAAATTTGAATTTGAATTGATAAAACTTCCTGGAAGGGAAGCGAAATATCTCCAAACTTGGAAACGGAGTCCAGTGGATTGTTTTTAGACTTTTTTGGAGGTATGTAGGTGTCTGAATTTTTTAGATGCAAGTCTAAAAACATAAATAAATGTGACATTTGTGTTTATTCATTCTTGTTGCATCAGATGGTTCATCTATGAAAGTTACAACTTTGCAAAAATAAGAGTATGAATCACAAATTCACAATTACATATTAAGCTGTTATCCTCCTTACCAGTTGGTGGCAGTACCCCAACCGGAGGTTGTTTATTAACCACTATTAAAGAGAAAAAGGAAGAAGATGGAAATAAAACCATGGCCGTTTCTCAATATGCGTTCTTGAGCGTTCTCGTGTACTCGTGAC
>NW_015150700.1:235981-237470 GCF_000732505.1 Cyprinodon variegatus
TCCCTTGGGATTACTCCTTCAGGGAAATTCTGGTTCCAGTAGCTTTTAAAGAGTACAACGAGTTAAAGTAAGATGCCATTAAAGATAAAAATACAACAGACAATATCAAAAGAGTGTATATAGTACAAAAAAGCATAAAAAAAGATATAAAGTTGTAACGTCCTGGAATGTTTCCCTTAGATATAAAATATCTGCACCGAGGAAAGCTAAGGAAAGACTACACAGTAGTTGACTTGGGTTATTAAGGGAGAACATTTAGAGACTATGACAAAAACAGACAAAGAGAAAACATGAAGAGGAAGACGAGAAAAAAGGGAGAAAAGAAAAATACAAGGGGACAGAAGGAGAGGGATGTAAAACAAAACAATAATGCATGTGTAATTTGTTAGAATCTCTTTTTCTGCATAATTATTTCAGAGGGCCCAATCCCTGACTTCACCCAGGGCCCCAAATTTCTCAAATCTGTCCCTGGTACTTACTGTATAAATTTGTGATTTTTACTCTCATTGTTGTATCAAAGTTGTATCTAGTATTGCTAACTTCTAAACTTGTATTCCTCCAGATGAAACATCTGATGCCACATGTATGTAAGAGCTGACAATAAGAAACAAATACAAATATTAAAATTCATATTTAATCACTGAGATTTACAAATTCAGACACCTACAAATATGTTCTTATTGATAGTTATCCTCTCCCTTCTAGCGTTTAATGACTCCATAAGTATATTTACAATATTAAAAATGAACACTAACGGTTTAAAGACTCTATTTTTACCAACTGATTATTTCAGAGAGGCGGCGTAACCTTATGAAATGCCAAGCATTAGAGAGTCATCATAAAAAAGCTGGGAAACGGTAAAAAAAAAGAGGTTTTAAGTTTTTATTCACAGATATGTGGCTTTAACAACATGATTTAACAAGATTCCTGGTAAGATTTATGGGATCACATTACAAGATAACCAATGCTTATTGAAAGGACCTTTAGATGAAGTGCTGCTGTTTGACTCTCACTTCTTGAGGCTGATGGCTTCCGAGTACGGCCAAGTGACAGCTAATTTCCTATGAGACTGGAGGTAATGACCAGGCTGTGGCGAGGCTGTATTTAATCTAAATTTATGACAAAATGGAGAAAAAAAAAAAATCTTACAAGAAGACAGAAGGATTTTTTATGCTAACAAGTACCGGCTGCTAAAAACACAAATGGGATTTTGTGATACTAATGAAAAATAGAAATTGACATGATTTTGGCTCTTAAAGGATCTAATTTGGGGGTTTTTGTTTGTTATTCTGAGCAGGACTTGCCAAATGATTTTTGAGGAACCATTGCAGCACTTAAAAAAAACTCACTCTGTGGGACTTTTCATAATCACATCTGCAACTAAAAGCACTTTCCAGGTATAAAAATAATTAAAGGGTTTATTATTGCAGAATTATGTGACAGCACATCTAAATACCATATTCAGTTAAATTCTATTCAGTTTATTTGT
>NW_015150700.1:238922-244385 GCF_000732505.1 Cyprinodon variegatus
TGAGAAAGGAAAAAAATCTGGATTATTAATTAATTCTAGTATCACAGACAACAACAGGATGACATGAGGTCTCCTTTGGGTTTTGGACCAATTGTAATTTATTTTTTTGTTTACTAAAAGTAGTCTAACCCGAGTGAATAAAAGCCCTCAGTGATGTCAGCATGTGGATATTTAGTCCCTTCAGAGAGCAGTCAGTCAGCATCCCATCAACTCTGAACTACGGCCAAAAACCTCACCCACATCACTGTAACACGATTTGATGTTATGTGACGTGACATCATGTCATGTAACATTACAAGACCTGTCACCGCATAAACTACATCATGCTTGATTTTGTCATTTCCCGTCGACACCGCTGTCCTTTTGAATATCCTGCGTCGCTCCCCTCCATCCAAGTAAAGACATACGAGATGGTCCGCCAATCCATCTTCCTCCTCTACTGTTTGTCTCGCCGTCTGGCCCCGTCCCGCGTTAGGACATCAGCTGTGAACACATCACGGAACAGTGGAGGTCAGCGGCGACGCCGAGCCTCTATTAAATCAGCGGCCTCTTAAAGCGTGCGCCCCGTCGGGTCCGGACGCCCTCAGAGCCCAGGGTTGACAGACGGATTATCCTCCGCCTACCTGCCGCTGACAGGCAGCCATATGCCCATCAGGAAAGAAAAAAAAATGTAAATCAGCAATAATCAGACTTCACTCTGATCCCTATAAATGTAGATTCATCTGAAGCTTGCAGCAGGTGGTTAAAGTGACAACAGTCTGGCGGCGGGCAGATTAACAGCTCTCCAACGGTAAACACACTCAGTAGGGTCTGATGTTTTTAAACTGGGATAATGATGCAAAGAATTAGTGTTATATTAAAATACATGCAAAGAGTCCATTTAACAAAATGAAGTGAATCGGCGATGACAATCACGAAGCCATCTGCCCCTTCGCCGTTTAGCTCGGTGCTAAGTTGCTGTTGAAATACGGCTTGCTTTAACACACTTAGCCCCCCCTCCCCCCGTCCCGTACAATAATCATGCGTTTGGAGCGACACACTGTTGCCGTGCATTAACATAAAAGCGCTAAAACAGCGTTTGCATCCCAAATGGAGGCTTCTGAGTGAAGCTGCTGCAGGAACGCTTCTCCCCGCCGGGTTTGCAACATATATGTTTCTCCCACTTCCGTTTCTAATGCATGCAAAGTTAATTTATCACATTTGCTAGTATTTAGAACCTGAGCTTCATCACTATTCATGTCATGATCGTACATTTTTGGGCTGACTCTTTTTTTCCTCCAGACAAATGATTTTGAACAGGCTTTTTTTTTTTCTTAATGGATCACTGATTGATGGCACACAGAGAGGGGGGGCTTGTGATGAAGAAAGTCTCACAATGTGTAGATGTGTTCTAGATATAAAAAAAGTAAAAAGCACTAAAATCGGCAGAAATATAAAAGGCGCATCTGAGAACTTGAAGGAGTTGGAGCAGAAACTACTGTTCCCATAATCCAGTAAGTCACACCTTCAGCTGGAGAGAATGCTGAGAAAGACTATCAGCTTTACACCCTAATTCATCTTCCATAGACTCTTTTTTTTCACCCCGAGAAGCTTAAAATGGATTAAGCTCAGAGGCTCCGAGATGAAAAATAACACAAAGGTGCATTTCACCACAAAGCCATCAATCTGCTTCATGTTAAATGACAAAGCTAATCACCTTGAGAGCTTGTTTGCCGGCGACACTGAAAGATAAACACCACTCTGCGAAAACTGGAGGCAGATGCCAAGAGATGGGAGGGGGGCGGGGCCTCCTGCTCCCTGAATTTGAAGACCGACCTGTGATTTAACACTGAACCTGCTCAGAGGTCCCCGATGCGCGGAGGAGCCCTAAAAACTCCAGGCGGGCTCCCGTCCAATTCGCCAAACATATTCCCATAAAACTGTGGTGGGGGTCTGAGGGAAAATAAATGTGTTGAGCTGTTTACAAGTCTGCAACGGCTGAGGGCGTTGGAGCGTTGCATAATGTGGTCCTGAAACAGGGGATGGGAGAGAGACCTTGGCCCCCTCTTCTTTCACTCAAACGCATGCGTTCACTGAGCTCCATAATGAGAATCCACCTCACCAAATCTTTCAATTCAAGGACTTGCTTAGATTGACTGTAATGCCTAAGTAATCAGCCTGTTCTGACCCACCTTGTCCTCGGCCGGGATTTATAGCAACCAATTACTGATCTCTATTACCCAGCGCGCCACTGAGATGGAAATGAGACGAGTGGACAGACGGCCAGCGCCGTCCGTGCGGTCTGGGTGATGGGAAACTGGCCTCCAGTGCTTCCTGCTCATGTTTCATCCGCCGATACAAGGCCAGAGACTGGGATGCAACTCTTTATAGTCTCACAGGTGGTAAAAAACTTTTTCATTGCTTGAGTTTGAGTTCAGCTGCGGCGACGCTGTTGATTAGAGTGGATTTTACAGCAGCGTTCAAACTTTCTGGGCGTGAATGACACATTTAAAGACTGACAGGAAAATTAATCAGAAAACTCCCTGTTTTGAAAATCTGTTTGAAAGATGATTTTCCAAATGTTTTGTTAAATATAGATGGGATTTTTATGGTAATTAG
Source organism: Cyprinodon variegatus (assembly GCF_000732505.1). Lineage (NCBI taxonomy): Eukaryota > Metazoa > Chordata > Actinopteri > Cyprinodontiformes > Cyprinodontidae > Cyprinodon > Cyprinodon variegatus. Next base: position 241,521 of record NW_015150700.1, read on the forward strand.
ATTTCAGTAAAAAATTATTTACATCTCTGAGCCTCTAACTCAAGAGCCAAACCCCAACAAAGTTGACTTTTCCTGAATTTCACAACAAAAACAAAAGTTTGAAAGTTGGAAGAACTTTTACTTGTTGATATTTAACTTTTCCTGACAAAATATATCACCAAAAAAAGTTAAGGTATAGGCTATATCTACCTGAGAACAATTTTATAAAATGTATCAATTTTTGATGAACAAATCAAAACATAAACTATTACCCCTTTCTTTTCACCCTCATTCCCAAAGCAGAAATGGAAAACAAAGAATCTGTATATTTCAATGATTTTTACTGGTCAGCTAAAACAGCTTTAGCTTAATTCTACTTATATAACAGTCGGATAAATTTCCAAACCTATTGAGGTGCCTGTCAGGAATCCAGTTTGTGCGGTCTGTTTTGTGTCTGTCTCTCCCTCCACCACCAGGTGGCGCCCTGTCATTGTTGGTCCTCACTGCACACCTGCGGCTCGTTGGATCATATCTGGAGGAGTACTTAAGCAGTGGACTGTCACCTTGACGCCAGAGTGTTTTGGATACTCGAGCCATGCTCAGATTAGCTGAGTCTATCTGAGTCTTTGTCTCTCTGAGCTTTAACCTTGTTTTATGTCTTTGCCTCTCGGCAGGAAGTTACCCTGCAAACTGGATGTTGGGCCTTCTCCCCCTGGAAGGATCGTTTGAGCTTCACATTGATGTTTGGGCCTTCTTCCCCTGCTCAATGTGAAGCTCAAGTACTCCTCCAGATAATGATCCAAAGAGCCGCAGGTGTGCAGTGAGGACCAACAATGACAGGGCGCCACCTGGTGGTGGAGGGAGAGACAGACACAAAACAAACTACACAAACTGGATTCCTGACAGCGTCACCAGACTCAGGATGATATGATCCAGAGTCAAGATTTCAGATTTTTCTATAAATAAAAGGTCAAACATGTAGGAGATCCAGGCTTTAGAGCTTTGAGATATATCTTTATATCAGACACCCAGTATAAATTAGTTTATATATATTTATATTATATTTAAATATATATATTTTATTAACAATAAATGTCTCATATTGGCTCACAGGCCCTGAAAGCCATGGATTTCTACCTCTGGGTCTGGAGGAAGATCAACTTCACACCAGAATCTTTGCAGTTTGTTATAAAACCAGAACATATGTGCCAGAGTGCCTTCCAACTGATTACACTTTATACATCAGGGTGAAATAGACAGAGAGAACGAATGCAGCTTAACTCGCCAATAATGAAGCCTATGCCTGACCTTGTGTTGGATTAATTGGTGTCTTGAGTTAATTGGACGTTTATGTCGGCTATAAAGACACTCACACCATGCATCCTCTGAAATAATGACGCCCATTTCCCTCTGCCAGTACTCTCTCACAGGTTGGGTACTTGAAGCAGAGTTGAAAATCCATTTGCAAACATAAAATTCAAATATATTATAATTCTTAAGTTTTAAGTGCTGAATAAATGTCACGGTTCTAAACAAGTTAACTTAAATTTGGTCAAATGAGGCAGAGAAATTGTCTCCATTGTCAGTGGCGGCTGGCCAATAGAGGCCGCAAAGGCGCCGTCCCACTCACCCAATGACCTTGATTAGCACATTAAAAAACTGTTTAATGCTGTACAATGCTAAAAACAGGGCCACCCAGGGGAGCAGCTCTCCTGCACCCAGAGCAACTTTATTTGCACACCACCTCCTGCCACAGCGCTGACGTCACGATCGTCTGTTATAAAATACGGCTGATTGACAGGCAGTGTTGGGGAGTAACGGATTACATGTAACGACGTTACGTAATTTAATTACAAAAAAAGAGTAATTGTAATTCGTTACAGTTACAATGAGAAAATATGTAATTCAGTTTCAGTTACTTCCGAAAATATTAGGAATTACAAATTTAGTTAATTTTTTGTTAAATATAAAGAAAAACCTTTGCGAAATATGTAATGCTATTTTTATTGCTTCACGCCCTGTATCGCCGTTTCCCGCTACGGCTCCTTGTCTCTATCATATTTGCCCATTGATGATCCATCCTGTGCTGGTGGAGCCTCCTTGAGGAACAGCAAGCGAGCGGACGGTTCTATTTCAGCTCAAGCAGCGCATCAAAAATGACAGCCTTCCAGCACTGGAAATTTAAGGAGCATTTCATTTACATCTCTGAAAATGGCTCAGATTTAACCATGCAGTGCAAGAAGTGTTTTCCGGCTATCAAGATCTTGTCCACGTCGAAGCAATCTATGTCAAACCTGAGGAAACATTTAGAGGTAAGTGCAACTCACTGATAGACAAAGCATCTCTTCTTGTGGACATCCTGTGATTGCCTGACAGCAGTTCCCTCTCAGCTTAGTGCTTTAAGGTTCACATTCAGTTCTCTAAAATTAAATGTTGAACATGGTAATCAAAGTAATCAAAAGTAATTAGTTACATTACTTTTTAAAAGTAATCGAAAAAGTTACACTACAATTACATTTTAAACAAGGTAACTTGTAACTGTAATGGATTACATTTTTAAAGTAACTTACCCAACACTGTTGGCAGGTTTATATAATTATTTAGCAACAAGGCTTGGCTAACTGCATGCAGCGAGGCTAATGCTTTATTCTGCTTTCCCTGCCTCAAACATCAGGATCTAAAGCAGCATGGATTCAGAACATTTTAGAATATCGTATATATTTTAAATATACTGATGTGATAACTACAATATACACTCACCTGCCACTTTATTAGGTACACCTGTCCAACTGCTCGTTGACACTTAATTTCTAAGCAGCCAATCACATGGCGGCAACTCAGTGCATTTAGGCATGTAGACATGGTCAAGACAATCTCCTGCAGTTC
>NW_015150700.1:245385-249783 GCF_000732505.1 Cyprinodon variegatus
TCCCTGAGGAATGCTTCCAGCACCTTGTTGAATCTATGCCACCAAGAATTGAGGCAGTTCTGAAGGCAAAAGGGGGTCCAACCCGTTACTAGCATGGGGTTCCTAATAAAGTGAGTGTACATTTGATTGGTTTTTTGGTATATGTCTATTTTGAAGTTATAGCCCCATCAGAAGAAAACTTCACCAGCCGCCACGGGCCATTGTTGAAACTACTTGATCTTTCATGGAAAAATTGTATATTTTATATTTCAATTTTTGTTATTTGAATTACTGTAAGTTATTAGTTCAGCGAATTACTTATTTTAAAATGTCTAATATAACTTTAGGTAACGATTGCATTTCATTCTTAAATTTGTTGTCCTTTATTTCAATAATCGATTATCCGACCCTATAATATTCATCTTATTATACAGCTTTAGCAGGGGTACCCATAATTTTGTGTCTCTCCAAAGTCTTAGACGAATAATGTTATTCTACTTTAGATGCTTTTACCATAAACTTGGTCTATTTCCTTTAATTTTGTATTTCCTTGCATACATTTTCCCATAAGCCAACCTTGCAAGCAAAATTAAATCAAAGCCGTTGCTTTTTTTAACGATTCAGAAAACATTTTTTTCAAATTCAGCCCCAGGCTGTTTATATTGCAACACTCTTTTGCCTTTTATGATTTAGAAAATTACCAAAACAGACCAATCTCCTTCCCCTAGCCAACAAGCTGGGTATTTCAGCACGGCTGTTGGTTACAGGAAGCACTGAGAATAATTGATGCAATCGGAACAGGTCCTAAAGGTTAACCTCATCCTATTTTTATCCAATCCTAGCTTTGCGGTTATTTCAAGAAGGAAAACATTATTTCTTTCTTTATATTGTATCATTTAAAAAAGTCCTTTAGTTAATTTACAAAGTATGAGCATTACAGATGATCCTTAAAGAAAACACAGATGTTTGGCTGCCTTGATTAGTTCTTTGCTGAAATATGTGAAACCATAGAAACTGTTGTCATTTTTTGTGTATGAAACATCGTGTTTCTGCATTTGCTTTTGAGTCAGAAACAGTGTTGATTCTTTTTGGAGGTGCCTGCGCCTTTCTGACAACATGTGAGAAACCAACTGTGACATTCACAATGAGAGTCAGAGATGAACAGTGCAGCTGTGGGAAAAGCTCCAGTCTGTCGCAACATTTCATAAGTTTTAGATTGGATTACGGCTTTCATTAAACAGCACGGCAGCAGTGGTTAGACATTTATCATGGCCGGTGGTGGGAATAAAACCCAGTTGTCTTCGTATTCGAGTAAACAGCAGCTGACAGTCTGCTTTCTGAGGATTGTAAAAACCTTGAGGAAAACAAGTTAATCTGGCTTCAACTGCCATCAAATGATTAATTTCTTTCTGATGAATGAGAAGCAACAAGATCCTTCAACCGTTCTCATTTTTTACCCCCAGCAGTAAACCTCCACGTACTGTCAGATGCTTCCCCGCACGCCACCGTCTAAACGTCCTGGGAGGTTTTGATTGGATCACATTCTCTTTATGATACAAGATGCACAAATATAAACTTCCTGGCATGTTGGTGAAGAATCCCTGTCAACCTCAGCCTTACAGATTGTTATTTGTTTCATTTAATGATGGAACCACCAGAGGGGGTCATTTTCCCAGCCAACCTTTCTAAGCAGGCCCCATATGGAGTACGCTCCAGCTGGATTGGCTCTTATTGGTCTGCGCTGACAGATGACTCTCTTCACAAATTGTGTTTGAGTTGACTAAATACAGCTTATATCCTAAATAACTGTTATTGTAGGTTTTTATAAACGCCTGTCTGCTTTAATCTGAGCTTTCCGATGGATGAGTTCTAATGAAGCGCTTTTTGGTTAAAGGTTCACTTCTTTTGGGTTATTTTTATTTACTTTGACGTCTTTATATACCTACACTAATCTGTGTTATGTATAAGGAGATGTTCTCTCTTATATATTTTTTTAATTGCAGGTAAGAGAAATAGGCCTCTGTGTCTAACAGTACATATTTACTGAAACAACTATAAACAAGAGAGCATCTTAAAAACAGGAGGGTTCATTCAATGGAAATACAAAAACCACAACATACAAAAAGTACTGCAAACAACAATTAGACTAACCACTAAGTTCTATCGGATGCTTGCAGAGCAGCTGCACGCTTTTCATAGACACCCTATTCCATATGGAACGTTCTAAAGCCCCATTTACACAACCCTTTTGAAACTGTGCTGAGATCGGTCCGAGCACGGTAACAGAGATAACTGTTGAATGTAAATGGCAGGAACAACCGAACCGCGCTAACATGGTACTAGTTTATTGGGAGGTCTTGGCGCGGTTCAGTTCTAGCTCAGTTCTCAGATAGCAAAGAGTGAATGAGAAGACCGTATCATCTCCCTACATATTCTCATTATCAGTTCGTATGAAATCGTACGAAAAGTTATGCACACTATTTCGTACGTTTTGGACGTTTTTCGTCAAAAAACCACATCAGTGCGCATGCGCTGGCAAACAGAAAAAAAAAGCAGATCCGCGGACGGACGTAAAACTGGGAAAAACAGTGCAATAATTACTTATTCATGTCACTAACTACGTTGCTTGCTGTTTTATATCTTAGGGTCAGGGTTAGGGCTAAATGGAATTTATATTCTATATTCGTGAATGGTGCGTCAGATGTGCATGCGCATACGACGAAAAAAACGTCCAAAACATATGAAATTATGGTGCATAACTTTTCGTACGATTTCATACGAACTCATAATGAGAATACACTGCATCTCCTTACAGACAGCCTCCGTAATCATGAAGTTTCAGAACTTCATAAAAATAGTAGCTTCCCTACCGTGCCAAACGATTTCCAGTGAGGATTCTGCTTAGCAGTGTGATGAATCTTAACGTCTGTAATTCTTTCCTGCGTCTGTAAGCCCTGGTTAGACTATTGTTTGTCGTATCCATTTCCCAAAAGCCGATTCTGTTGAGTAAATTCACCAATGGCTGCCTTTTTAGCCTGACGAACAACGAAATATCACAACTATAACTAAACTTCATGAATGTTACGGGCATATTCATTTGCTTGTTTACCTCTAGAGCGCAGTAGTACCGTAGATCACCACTAGGAAGTGAAGAACCGTGCTAGCATGGGGAGTAAATGGTCGTAAGGAACCAAGCTCGGTCCGAACTTGGCATGGATCGGTTTTCAGAGGGTAGTGGAAATGGGGCTTAAGAGCGTGGAGACTCTGCGAGGTATGACTCTGATTACGTCAGGATTTTGTCACTGCATGAAAAGAACAATAAAACCAAAAGAAAAGTGTCTATTTAACCAGTTCAACCAGCGTCTCACAAGCTGACTCTTTATTTAATCACCAAATGTTTTTCCTCCATCACAGTTAAGCGAGTTCAAATATTTAGTCTTTGAAGCTACTCTTTTGATGTAATAGTCATATTTATTACATCTGTATGAACGTACGATCTAAAATCTGCACATGTAGACTTTTAATTCTAAAGTCGTCCGGATCCATTTTGCTTTTCATCAGCTGACTTCCTGTCTGAACGATCTGCTGCGCCAGATAAGCGTGGATTTGAAGCAGGAATAACAGAACAGCAGCCTGGTTTAGAGAGGTTGGCAGTGGCCAACGCTACTGGGATACTCCAGAATTCTCCACTAGCTCAGTGGAAAAACAGGAGGAAAATGGCTTCCTCTAGCATCAGATTATTAATACCTTCACTCTGAATGACTGGAGTTGCTGTGATCAGTCACACATCCTGGCAAAGCAACACTGCGTGTATATGTGCTTCAAGTTGATCTAAGGGGTAAAAACGAAAAACACATATGGATAAAAGCTACAAGTAGCAAAAAAGAACTTTGAGCTAAGAAAATTTGCAAACTTGCTCTGGATAACAAAGGTACTCCAGGCCACTAGGGGGAGACCATTACCAGTTCATATGGGATCAGGCTCTTGTTATTGCAACACTGGCCCAAATCCCAAAGTGAGACTTCACTTGGAGTGACACTTGATAGTGAAGGGTTAGTGGTTAGGGGGCGGTTTGGGATTCAGCCACTGTGCAACTTTTAGCTCTCTAACTTCCTGGTTCCTGATCCAACCGTCTCTGGTTTCTGAGAGGGGCAGCCTGGACAGATCATTTTTATGCACAGAGTGCTGAATTTTGACATGGTACATCATTTGATATACCTAAAATCAAGCTAACACTTAGAGTCAGATTTAAACAGTTTAGTTTTAAAACATAAACAGGTCGCTTAGAGAAAATGTCTCCCCCTAGCGATCATGAGCCCTTCTGTCATCTTCTTCTCTTAAAGGTATAATGTGCAACCGGTGTTGATTTTCCAGCGAGGCTCCCCCCAGAGGGCGAAAGTAAAAGTGCACTGTGGTCAA
>NW_015150700.1:251299-253280 GCF_000732505.1 Cyprinodon variegatus
TTTAATCATCCAAAACGTTATGGAACACATTAACTGAAAAATGTTGCATAGTATGCCTTTAACTTGCAACATTTTCCCTTTTAATACGTTTTAAGGTTTGTGTGTTAACACTATTATGTGTTTGCAGCACGTTTATGTTTTTATAGCTCATTTCTTCTTTGCGGCTCTTTTTTGTTTGCAGAGTTTTTCCTTTGCATTTGTTGGTCTGATTCTTGTGTTTGCAAGCCTCAAGTTTGTCAGTGCACTTTTAAACCCATGAGCCACCATAGTTAGGGCCCTGATGTCGACCACCCAAAGAAGAGGAAATGGGGGTGAAGGTCAGGGATGATCTGCTACAAAATATTAATTGTAAGAGTCCTTTCTGTTTTCAGGATTTCAGCACCAGAGTAAACTGGAGGGCCAGAACGTGTCATGGTGTTTAGTTTTGAGATGACTTTTCTTCATTATTCTGTACTTTTAGCTGGGCTGTAAGTGCATTATGTAACGTGTTTGGAAAGATGTCAGAGTAAAAAAACAGAATAAAATAAAAAATATGGTGGGTAACGTGAAGAGGCTCAAAGTTTCACCCTTCAACTTGCTGCTCTGCCTTCATATGAAAAAATGTGAAATGACTGTTGATTCAGAGGCTTTTTAAGAGCTGCTCCATGTTACCTGACCTCCACATGAACTCGCTGACATTTTCAATTCTCTTCTGTGAATCTAGAGCAGACTTTCTTTCCACAGACAGCTTTTAAACTGAATTTGTTACCGTTTCTATTACCCCCTCAACCTCCCCAAATGATTTTCTCTGCAAAATGCAACAATTAAGAAAAGGAAACAATTATGCAAATGCCAAGGTTATATTTTACTTTGCAAAAATAAATGATCAAACTTCATCTGCACCTTTGATATGCAGTTAAAGCAAAGAGGCATATAGAAGGGGAACAGGGTGCTGGTTGCAACCTGATAATCAGATCCTACGAGTGTTTTCCATGAATACACCAAAGGAAATCACAGTAGCCTTCTCACATGTTAAACGTAACATTATTCCTCTTCCTGTATTCCTGCAAAAATGAAACCGGAGAGACATGAATGGTCGCAGGCAACAGGAAACGACTGTAACGTTATCTTCATTGACTGGTTGATGCCTAAAAAAAAACCTGAACTGCTCATCCATTTAAAAACATTTCCGCTCTCTGGCGCACGCAAATGAAGGAGTTGTTCCAGTCCCGTTCCTGCCATGAAATCAAACAAGCACCTTGCATTTGTTTCACTTGTTTGGGAAATAAATCTGTAGACATCAGATGTGCATTAGTGTCGTGTCAAACATTTGGCAGTTAACGTTCCCTAGAACTTCCTTTTTTTTCACACAGGTGGCGATGGAGTGGGAAACACTGGAAACGCGTCACATTAAACGTTATATTTTATTGATGTCACACTAAAGCTTATATGACTTAAAATTCACGGACTGCCTTTTTTTGGTCCATATTTCCTGACTTATTTCAGCCGTCTTTCAGTCACCCAAAGCAAACATTGATCTAAACATCAGTAAAATTCCCTGGAAATACGTGTATTTGGCCTGATTCTCACAGGTAAATGGAACCATCGTCTACTTAGCTTCAAATAGGATAATGACATCATCAGATATTTTATTTTTCATGTGTTTGAACAGATGATTTTTTTTTTTTAACTACTGGCTCTGATCAATTGCAAAAACACATATTTCTGTAAAGGTTTTACTTATTTTTAACTCCCACCTGAGGTTTCAAATTTATTAATGTTTATTACTCAAGTAAAAGTGTAAATCCTACAGTTAAAAAACTGTTTTATTGAATTTAGAGAATCATCTTCAGCTTATACTCAAGTAAAAGTACCAATTTTCAAACTATTTAAAGTATAAAAGTAATATTATTGTGGGAAAATCCTCCTCACATATAAAGCCTTAAATGGCCAAGCTCCATCTGATATCAGAGATCTGATTGTTCCTTATGTTCCTAACAGA
>NW_015150700.1:254080-256381 GCF_000732505.1 Cyprinodon variegatus
CCCTGTTTGCAGTTCTGATTGTAATAGTTAAGTTAGCATAGTTTCGCAGGTTAACTTTTTCCCTGGAACTATTTTCTGTCTGGTGCCTGACCTTTCCTGTTTGGCTTGCAATATTCAGGAGCAAACTTCCTTTTTGCAAAATCACTGCTGATCTGCTTTGCTAACTGTACCCACTGTGGCTAATGTCAGTGCACACACTGTTATGATTTGGGTTCTTGCAGCACAGCTGCTACATGTTCAATGTGCGCCCAGCTGCAGGTTTACCTACCGGCTCTGAAAAATCGGATGCTAAACAAACCAAATCACAAACCTTCAGTTAAAAATCTGCAGAAAAAACAAAAAAACGAAAAATATAATTGATGGCAAATATGAACTAACTATGTTTCCTGCTTCTATTTCCCGTGACTGGAAAGAGCTTCCACACTTATTCCAACCTTCATAAACTGTTCTGTCAGATGCATTCATCACTGCAGCTATTAATACACACCTCAAGCATTCATATCTGTCAGAAACCAATTTCAGCCTTTATAATTACTCCCAATTTTTTCCCATTTAAACAGAAGGTCATGCACGAACAGTTTGAATCGAAATGCAGGGAAGTTGATTGGATTAAACATTGATGGCACCAAACAGATAGAGGAAGCATATTGACACAACAGGAGAGCCACAGCTTTCCTGCCAGACAGTGCGGAGGTGTTAAGGCTGAATGCATAAAAAAAGATCATTATAGTACCCTTCATAAGCCTAACAACAACTATAGGAAGAGCTTTTTTATAAATAGAGTTCTAAGGGAGTTCTGTCGCCTTGCAGCAAGAAGGTCTGGGTTTGATTCCAGGCCTTTCTGCATGGAGTTTGCATGTTCTCCCTGAGCATGCGTAGGTTCTCTCCGGGTACTCTGGCTTCCTCCCAAAGTCCAAAAACATGACTGTTATGTTAATTGGCTTCTCTAAATTCCTCTTCCTCTTAGGTGTGAGTGAATGGTTGTTTGTCCTGTTAGTTTCTGTGTTGCCCTGCGATGGACTGGAGATCTGTCCCAGGTGGACCCCGCCTCTCACCTGTAGGCACCAGCATCCCTCATGACCCCACTTGGGATAAGTGTGACAGAAAATGGATGGATGGATAAGGGAGTTCTGTGGTGATGCCAGCATCTGCCAAAGAAAAGCTTCTTTCACTTATTCAACTTAATATTTGGAACCAATAAAAGACAAAGTTTCACTAGCAGAACATGAAACAATCTTTGTTGTTGGGAGATCTTTATCCAAGCTTATTGATGGAAAGTTTGGTAGAAGGAAAAAGTGTTATAAAATAAAGGTGCACTGCACAGAACAAGAGAGACAGCAAAGGAGCTGCATGTGATCCACAGTGGAGTTTCCAACATTTTTCACTATGCAGCCCAACTTTGAATGGATAGAAATCTGTTCACAGTTAGTCAATGACCAAACAATCTTCTTCTATTTTGGTATTTCTTTATTTTCATCCAGGAATTCAAAAATTTTAGTCATCTTTTATGTGAAAAGCTTAAATAATTGAAAGAAAACAGAATCGGCTCTGAGGGTTTTCCTCAGAAAGAAGGCTTAAGGCTGGTTTATGCTCAGAGACTAGGTCGCACCTCTCCAAAATTGTAGGTGAGCGCAGACGGTGCCGCAGACAGGAGGCCTCTGATTGGTCCAATCTACCTCCGCTCTACACTATGCATATTTCTTGTTTGGTACCTTACCGGCTTGTTTTTTTGTTATGACCTCCATTGCGAAAAACGAGCACCGAGAACACTGGGATCCTTTTTCCACCTGGATCCCCGCTCTTTTTGGCCCTCATGTCCCTCTGTTGTCGCACAAACTTGCCCCCACTTCCTCACCGCCTCGGCCGTATCTAGACCCACAGCTAGTTCCTGATTGTCCCTCTTGTGTTGTGGCGTGGAATAATATAGCTTATGCTTCAATATTGGGCATAAATCAAATATATTTGCGACAAGTTCACTGCGACACACCGCTGCGGGGACTATAACCAGACTTTTACAGGTAAATAGTCACCTTATATGACATTTTTTTAAACTATCTTTGGTTGCATATGATGTTTTATTTTAAATCTACATTACGGTGTTAGTTTTGTCCTTATGTTTTGTTTTAGTTTGTCATTTACTAAAACCTCTCTTTGGTACCTCAAGTGGTAAATTACCTGCTTTGCACACAGGAGGCCCTGGTTTCAAATCCCTGCTGGGGGGGAATAAGCTGCCAGTGCTTAGGCAAGACTCTTCACACTAATGCCTACTTTGTAAGTTGTTAGGGATAGGTGTCTGCTAAA
>NW_015150700.1:257727-263854 GCF_000732505.1 Cyprinodon variegatus
TTGACCAGTTCTGGATCTGATCCCCTGCATCAGCCTGAAATATCCATTGTTTTCTCAATAAACTGTTGAACTTTTATCCAGTCTGTGTGTGTTCTGCATGTGGGTTAGGACCCTGAACCCGATCATGACACAATCTAAACACTATTAGGATGCATGATTGGAATTTAGAGCCTCATATTTTCATAATCAACTGGATTTTGGTCTGTTTTGTACCTTAAAGCCTGGTTTACTCAACGCATTGAACTTCAGGGGGTCGCGCACCTCTGAATTTTTCTCTCTGTGCAGACCGGGGACGCACTTCTCGTTTCAGAATAAAGTAGTTGGAGACTTTCCAGAAGAAGAAAAAAATCATTGCATTATGAAGTAAGAGTAAAAAAAGAAAAAAAAACAGGTAAGAGAAACATGAAAGTGAATTATAAAGTTAGATTGTACACCTTCATCTACAAATCATCCCTGAAGGTCACGTCAAAGCTTTCACCTTCAGGGATGATTTGTAGAGCCAAGGCATCTGCTGCTGTTGTTCCTCTCTGCTTCATCAAGTTTAAATCCAATGCAGGTGTCTCCCTGAACACTTTAGAGCACTTAACTCTTTCCTTTGCTGAGAGAGGTACCAATACCAGTTTTATTGATCGTTGTATCATTATGATTGGATGACTGGTCACCAAACTGCCCTGACAATAACCCCATAAACTGCTATCCTTTGGTGTTGATGTCCTGCTGTTTTTATTTTAGAGGTTTCTCCGCTTCAAAACACTTTAATCAAATAATTAGATAATTATCAGGACTTGGTAAACTTTATGACACCCTGATGAGGTGACAGAGACAGTAGATTCATGTGTTTGGGATCAGGGACACATCTTAAGGTTTGCACACTCCAAAAACGACATAGAAATAAGTCAACATGTCAAAAAATAAGTTTATTTACCCTTAATCTTAGTAGGTAAATGAGTTGATTTGCCAATTAAATTAGTATTTTTACTCAATTCAGTATTATGCACTAAAAATAAGACAATGCAATTGTTTTTTTTTTCTTATTTTAAATCTAGAAGATCTTGTTTCATTTGCAAGGTGTCTCACATACCTCCTCAATTCATAAACAAATGAATTTATTTGAAGAAAAAATTACTTATTTAGATTTAGATTTTTTTTTTCCAGTGCAGAGCAGCCTTTGAAGAAAGGAGTTGTTTTAGTTGAAGAGAGGGACATTTTTTAAAGCCAACTGAGCTTCCTAAACACCTCAGCATAGCAAAAGAAAATTCTTTTCAGCAGCTACCATGTCTGAGTTAAACTTCCTTTATTATAGTTCTAATGTGTTATTCTAATCCTCTTAGAAACAGGCTGAAATGTTGTGTATTTTGCTGACTTTAAGCTATGTTTATAAAGTATATGTAGGAGTTTATGTAGGAGTTGCTCCAATTCAAGTGAGAAGTAGCAGCACTCGTGTGTTCTGTACAAAAGCAGAAATCGCCCCAGTTTAGGCCCAGTTTGCCTCTTTCAAGCCTCAATACACTCAAGGTTTCCATTAGGCCTTTGTTACACACACAAATCAAAGCTTCAATAACCTGTCTGAAAACTCTCCTGCTCTATTTGTGACAATTGAATTCAGCTCTGGGCTGTTTGAGCACCTATTCGGGTAACAACACTGAAATTACTTCCAGATGGTATTCAAATTCTGAGGGAAATAAAAAAAACTTTGATACCACAGCAGATCTTATTTTTTTTTAAACTAAAATAAAATTGTGCTAGTCGGCTGCCTTTGCTTTAACAGGAATTTATTTTCTGAGCAGAAGATGGCTCTTTCTTTTCAGATTTGTCCTTAGATATCAATGAAACTTCACTTTTAGACTCTGCTGTCTTGCTGTTTTAGATGTTCTACTGGTTCAACACTGTCAAGGTTTGGTTGAGGTTTTGAGGACTCAAATGCAGAGGCGGGGAGGCATAGGTGAGTTCTTGTAGCTTTAATGGAGGGTTCACAAGCAACTGAGGCAGGAATCCAAAAATCCAACATGTAAATGTAAAACAAAGCAGAATCATTGAGACATCAGAGAAAACATGCATGAGGAGCCGGTGAAAGATGAACAGCACAGGGAGAGTATTTATGGCTGCCTGAACAAAGGCAGGACTAACAAGCTGATTGGGAGCAGGTGTGAGCAGAGGCTTCTAGAAAGGAGAACACAAGAGGGCAACATGGCTATGTTCACACAGCAGCCTAAAGTGACCCAAATCCGATTTTTTGGCCTATATGCGACCTGTATCTGATCTTTTCATTTCAGTCTGAAAAACACAGATCCAATTTTTTTCCAATGCGACCCAGGTCACTTGGCTATGTGGTCCTGAATCCGATATGAATCTGATCTTTTCAAATGCGACCTGTTGTCAGGATTTGGTTATGGATTGTTGACCCAAAAGCAGAGGCAGGAAGGCAGAGGTGAATTTCATTAGATTTAATGAAAGAGAAAGAACAACAAAGGCAGGTTATCCAAAAATCCAACAATGAAAATGAAGTCCAAACTAACATGAAACCAGGAGTCCAAAAATCCAAAAGAATCAAACATAAAAAACTAGTCAAAACGAACCAGAAACCATGGAGACATCAGGGGAATCACTGTCACAACGAGGAAGACTCAGGAAGACGGAGTTGGAGGAAGTTTGACGAAGTTAGGTAGTGTTTGACGAGGACCCAGCAAAGGGGAACTGAAGAGAGAGGGCTTTTAAAGGAGACAGAGGGGGCTAATGAGGAAACTGGGAGCAGGTGTGCACAGAACAAGAGAGGGAAAGAGCTAGGGAAGAAGGAGAACACAAGAGGGCAGCAGAGAGCAACAAATAGAAACCTGGAAGACTGGAAATAACAACAAAATAATTAAATTACTAGGACTCTAAAACATGGAGAAAAGGAAACTAAACACTCAAAAGAAAACATAACAGAACCCAGACTTGGACAGTAAATGGAAAAAAAACAAAGAAAACAGCAAAATAAAAATACAACCACTAACACTAGAAAACAAGGAGTAAAACAAGACTGAATACTCAAAATAAAAACATAATAGAAACCCGACACCTGTGTCTCAACAGCCAGGTCGCATTTATCCGATCTGAATGCCATTAATACCCAACAAAGGTCACTATTCTTGGTCTTGTTACACAGAAGCAGCAAGAAAAAACAACTATGGCGGATAATGATGTGGAGAGCAGTATCTATGTTTAACCATCTTGAAAAGATTGTGTTTATGGTTGGGAAAGATCGCTAGAAGCGCTCCAGCACTACCATCCATGTTTACTTCCATAAACCCAGAGTACGCTGGCCTGTGACGTCATTGCGTCCTCTACTGCGCATGCGGGACACTTGTTTGACTGCAGTTCACGCACAAGATCACATACAAGTCGCATATATTTGGAAAAGTGAACGGCAACGCAAAAAAATCGTATTTCATAAGAAAATCGGAATTAAGCATTGAGGCCTGCAATGTGAACCTAGCCAAAGAAAAATCCTAAGAACTCAAATACATCCAGAAAAAAACAAAAAAAAATATGAATTAAATCAATAATACTAGAAAACAAAGAAAGACGTGAATCAATGTGATACAGACAAGTCAAAGAAAACTTAACAGAACTAAGACCGTGACCATAACCAATGCAAATAAATGAGTCTTTGGCTACGTCCACACTGCAGGCCTTGATGCTCAATTCCGATTTTTTTTGTGAAATCCGATTTTTATGCATTGTCATTCACATTTCCAAATAAATGCGACTTGTATGTGATCTCCTGTGTTAACGGCATTCATACAACCTAAGTGTCCCGCATGTGCAGTAGTGAACGCAACGACGTCGCAAGCAAGTGTGCTCTGTGTTCTGGAGAACATCTAGCAATCTTTCCCAACCTTAAAAACACAATCTTTCCAAGATGGTTAAACATAAATACTGCTCTCCGCATCATCGTCCACCATTGTTGTTGTTTTTGTTGCCACTTCTGTATAGCAAGAAGCAGAAGAGTGACCACTGTCAGGTATCAATGGTGTTCAGGTGGGATGAATGCGACCTGGCCGTTATCTGTACTCTTTTGGTTGAATGTAGGTTTTATTTCCACTGTGGTTTTATCTTGTATTTAGGTTTTATTCAAGTGTATTTTTAGTTAACAGAGACTGAGAGTCCATTTGATTTTTATTTCTCATTTTATTTTGTTAACCAGTTCCAGTGTTAAGTGTTCTGTTGAAAATAAAGTGTTTATCTTTGGCAGGAAATCACCATTCCATTAAATCATATTAAAAAGATGTTCAAACAATTTTATTGTTTACAACTTAGATAAAGAGAAGAAACAGCTAGCCGTGTCTACTGTGAAATTTATTTATTCAGTAATAGATTACCCAAAGCATGAGAAATCTCTCTGAAAGCAGCTGAAAGAAGCTTACAGTTGCTTGATTTTAAGACTTTTTCTAAAGAAACAAAGCAGTTGATACAGTAGCAGGAATTCAAAATGGCCCTTCCCAGTCAAACGCCGGCTCAATTGCAGCCCACATCCCTGCAATTCCCAGCAATATCCCCTGCAACTTCCAGCCACTGGCCTTCCCCTGGGTGTGCATATACTCTGACTCCACCCTTTCACTGAATTACAGGGTCTGATCAGGAGATGGTGTTTCTCTTTAGATGTTAATGTGGACAAATTATGACAGAAAGAATATTTTAGTACAAAGACTGATGTTTAAAAAGGAATTGAAGGGGACCAGCCAAGGGCCAATCAAGGAAAGTGGGTACATTTTGAATGGCTACTGCTGTAAATGTTGCATCAGAGCTCCTCCAGTCTAGGACAGCAAATAATTTGGCCGTCTCAGACTAGTTGTTGGACCACATTAAACTGTTTCTTCCAAAGCTGTGCCATTGTCGCTTTCTCACGGTTTTTACTTTCTGTTGCCTCTTACAAGAGAAACAAACTGAATCCTATTTTCAGATACAGGTCAAATGCGTAAGGCTGACAGGTTTATTCCCTTTCAGCTTCTTGGATAAAAAACCTGCCTATACAACTGTTTTTATGAACCCCTTATTCAAAGCTAACAGAACTCTATCATTTTGGATCGGATGTTGTTAGACTTTCAAAATTTGTGTATCCATTAAAGTAAAAACTGATTTTTTGCAAATAAAAATCTATATTTGTTACACACTGTACATTTTTTTGTTTTGTTTTGTTGTTTTTTCTGGTTACCGGTAATATTATTATTAACTTATAAAAGGACTCCCCCCCTAATTTATGTGTCTACATTCACCCAAAGATTGGTAAAACTTAATCAAGGGCTTCTTTTAAATCTACAGTGCACCTATTCGAGGTTTTTGGGTGATTTCTTTTCAACAGCTTTGAATAAATGATAAACAATCTTTAGCTTCTAATGTCAGCAGTTGGATGTGAAATCATTTTCTGTGAATACAGAACTTCAGGCTGTCAGTTCTCCCTCCCATTACTCCGACAGGTTCAAGTATGTGGCTCAAGTTGGAATCTACATTTATATTGGATGAATATTTTCACTGAGCTAAACACCTTAACAATATATTTCTTCAAAGCACTTCTGATTATTCGAGGGATTATCGTTCTGCTTATAGCACTAAAAGGAGTGGTTATGTGTTCAATCAGCAGTCATGTGAGCATTTATACATTTTCTCTGCTTTGTGCCAAAACTGGAACTAAATGAACTGAGATAAAATTGTAAAGAAGACCTAAAAGACTTTTTCTATTTTCTCA
Source organism: Cyprinodon variegatus (assembly GCF_000732505.1). Taxonomy (NCBI): domain Eukaryota; kingdom Metazoa; phylum Chordata; class Actinopteri; order Cyprinodontiformes; family Cyprinodontidae; genus Cyprinodon; species Cyprinodon variegatus. Next base: position 263,453 of record NW_015150700.1, read on the forward strand.
TCTTGTCACGCTAAAACCACAAAATTCAAAGCACTCTTTTTAAGGAGCCGACACGTGTTTCACAAATTCAAGTCTGAAAACATTGGAGTGAACTTACATTTTTAACTCTGTGTTCAATCACTCATCTGGACTACAGTCCAATCAGATAAGTTAACACAATCAAAACATTGGTTGATCTTATATGGTATTGTTTTTTTAACCAATGTATAATGGGAAAAGGAGAACAAATACAAATGAGTCACCAAAATGTTGGTTCATTTGTGTAATAACATCTAAAGGCAGAGCCAAGGCTTGGACCACCAACCCAACAGTTACATAGCAAATTCTGCTACCCAACACCAATACCCAACACCACTATCCAACACTAATGCCCAACACCACTATCCAACACTAATGCCCAAC
>NW_015150700.1:264322-265166 GCF_000732505.1 Cyprinodon variegatus
ACACTACTGCCTAACACCACTGCATAACATCACTGCCCAACACCACTGCCTGAAACTACTGCCCACACTACTGCCTAACACCACTGCCCAACAGAAATGCCCAACACCACTGCCCAACACCACTGCCTTACACTACTGCCTTACACTACTGCCCACACTACTGCCCAACACTACTGCCCAACACCATTGCCCAACACTAATGCACAACATCACTGCCCAACACCACTGCCTGAAACTACTGCCCACACTACTGCCTAACACCACTGCCCAACAGAAATGCCCAACACCACTGCCCAACACCACTGCCTTACACTACTGCCTTACACTACTGCCCACACTACTGCCCAACACTACTGCTCAACACTACTGCTCAACACTACTGCTCAACACTACTGCTCAACACTAATGCACAACATCACTGCCCAAAAACACTGCCCATCACCACTGCCCAAACTACTGCCCAACACTACTGCCCAACACCATTGCCCAACACTAATGCACAACATCACTGCCCAACACCACTTACCAACACTACTGCCCAAACTACTGCCCAATGTTGCACCCTGAGCATATTTTATTTCAATATATAACATACACCACTGCCCAAACTACTGCCCATCACCACTGCCCGAAACTACTGCCCAACACTAATGCACAATATCACTGCCCAACACTACTGCCCAGCACCACTGCCCCTCACTACTGCTCAATATTACTGCCCAACACCAATGTCAAATACTTCTGCCCAACACTTCTGCATAAACTAGTGCCAAGCACCACTGCCGAACACTTCTGCCCAACACTACTGCCCAGCACCACTGAACAACACTACTGAACAACACTA
>NW_015150700.1:266662-269960 GCF_000732505.1 Cyprinodon variegatus
CACTACTGAACAACACTACTGAACAACACTACTGAACAACACTACTGAACAACACTACTGAACAACACTACTGAACAACACTACTGCCCAACATCACTACTCAACACCACAGCCTAACACCACTTCCCACACCACTGTCCAGCACCACTGCCCAACACAACTACATAAAACACTGCCCAACACTTCTGCATAAACTAGTGCCAAGCACCACTGCCTTACACTACTGCCCAAACTACTGCCCAAACTACTGCCCAACATCACTGCCCAACACTAATGCACAACATCACTGCCCAATACCACTGCCCAAACTACTGTCCAACACTACTGCCCAACACTACTGCCCAATGTTGCACCCTGAGCATATTTTATTTCAATATATAACATACACCACTTCCCAGCACCACCGCCCAAAAGTACTGCCCAACACCATTGCCCAACACTAATGCACAACATCACTGCCCAACACCACTGCCCAACACTACTGCCCAGCACCACTGCCCCTCACTACTGCTCAATATTACTGCCCAACACCAATGTCCAACACCATCGCCCCTAAAACTTTTGGAATTCAATATTAGTATTTTGAATGAAATAAACATACCTGCTGTACATGTACACATAATTGCAATTGTATCATTTCCTTACGCTAAACAGTCATGCAAAGCTTTATGTTGTTCTTTCGGATAAAACAAAAATACAGTTATGGCAAAAAAAAGTTGATGCAATAAAATACATTTTCAGGGTCTTTCAGAAAACTTTCTGGTGTACCCTTCCTTTCAGTATAAAATTCTAACACATAACTAAATTGAAATGCAGGCCACACGTTTAGATGAGACGTGCTAAAAAATAGACGTGATAAAAAAATCTTAATTATCAGGTTAGGGCAATTGATAGGAGAGGCTAAACATTAGCAGTTAGATCAATAAAATTTGGGACTTTCTTCCAGAATCAACTCGGCCATGAAGGCAGTGGAGTCAGAACCTTCTCCTGGTTTTTATGATGAAAGACATTGGCCTGCTAGACAAGAATCTGTGTTTATGCAGTGTGAGAGATGTTCTAAATAATTGGGGAGTTTACGCAGTGAATTCCTCAAGCGTTAATCAAGCCTCTTAATTTTACAATACTAGCTTCGCATGAATCATTGTTAATTCCCACAAATCCCTTACTGTTCCATGTGCAACTAAAAATAGACCCTGATAAGTCAATGGGGACACTGGAGAGTGAAGACGGAAGGCAGGGGGGGGATGCTCGCTTCTGAAGCGTCTCTTCTCAGTCCAGCATAATGCCCTTGGCTCTCATCAATAATTATTCTCCATAATTCACTCATGGATTTCTGAGTTACAACCAACAGGGAGAAAACAACAGACCTTGAGGAGACGGTTTCAGCCCGATCCTTCCTAAACAAACCTGTGAATCTGGACCTTATCAAGGCCGCTCCAAAGCACACAGGAGCTTTATTTTTCCCCACTAAACCAGCACTATCCTTGACTTAAACATTGCTGTAATGACTGCGGCCTATTTCTCGCGTATGCCGGCAATTTTGGGGGCCCATTTTCTACAATCTGCGTGGAGAGGAAGTCTAATCCATCTATAATGGCGTGCCGATCTTCAGCGCTGATTGGGTTCGTCACAGCCACGGCAGACCGCGGACGTGCCCTCGTCTCCTCCCCGGCATCGCGTGGCCTCGCTCATGCACCAAGGGTAGTGAGGCCAGAATGGTTCATCCACACGCAATCACGGCAGCCGGTCGCATCCCATTCCAATCGCATTTCTGCTCACGGTGGGGAGGGGAGGAAAAGTCCCTCGGTGCATATTACTGTGGCTGAGACAAATTTAGCCGAAATGGAAGGGGGAGATGGAAAAGGCTCACCTCTTCAGCTAATCTGGGCAAACGGCAGAGGGTGGTTTCAGACAACAACCCAGAGAAAAAAAAAAAGAACGGATTTTTTTAAGATGGCAGAGCTGCCCAGACTGTCTATGACAGAAGACAGTGAATTAATTAAGATTAGAAATTGCACATGTCATATCTGTCATCTTTTCAATCTTTACTTAATGAGGTGAAACACATGCAGTGGTTTGTTTGGAAGGAAAAACTCGTCTTGGCCAGAAGACCATGCACCTTGAAAAGGAAACACTCAGCCCTAAAAAAGCGTGTGATAGTCAGTGCTGACTGATATTTAATATATGTCATGTATACATTCATGCTTCCCCGTCCTGAGTGGATACACACAGACTCTCATGAATGCAAATGAGGTGAAGAAGAGGAGAAGGAGAGCAAGAGACGGAGCAAAAGACTCAGAAGACTGCATATCTGATAGGGAAAGCGCCTTGATTAGAATTTTGTCATGCCACAATTTACAAATTAAAATGAATTAGATCTTCCATGGCCTGACCTCCATTAAAACAGCTCTTTGTTGATGAGCCATGATAGCATCTGCTATTGATTGGAGGAGAATCAGTATGGCCAATCCTGTCTCTTTACGAGCGGGTCATCCAAAGCAATTTAGGCATATTGAAAGATTGATCAGGCCCACGGAGCTGCCACTCGGGCCCACTCAAAGCACAGAAGACTGAGGTGTGACGCAGCCACTCCCCACTGCTCTGCAGGGGAAGAGTCTCAAATCTAAATGCTAATGGTTTCTTTAAGAGCCTTGCTGCCCTTTATCCACTACAGTCAGACATGAGGGATGGCTCTCAGTGTTTCGACAGCTCTGTCTTGTTTTGAACCAACCACCAAAAGCACAAACTCATTCTTTGGATTCAATAGTGAACGGGTGGGAATAACCGAGTGCCGGCGAAGCAATACGACGCCCTGTGGTTGATGCATTGCCAGCCGCCGAATTTCATCTTATAGTGGACCCTGACAGGAATATAACTTATCTCAAACTCCAGCTTTAATAAAAAGGGATTTTTTTTTAAACTTGCTTCATTATGCTTAACTACAGACAGGTGCAGCTGGGTGAACTAGAATATTATCTAAAAGTTATCTTGAGCCAAGATGGATTAAAATGTCTTGAGTGTTAATTTATGTGCATTATCTATTGACCAAAGCTAAATAACCTGTTGCTATTCATGCCGAAATCACCTAAAATTACATGGAAAAACATAAAATCAAATCAGGTGATGCTTTTGAATCCTTGGTAGGGTCTAGCCTGCCCTATGAAACCATCCTCATTAGGGGTGGGTATTGGCAAAGAAGTCATGATTCGATTCGAATAACGATTCACATGCCACGATGTGATTCTATCGCGATGCATCAAATATTGCGATGCATGATATTTTCACTGAACACTGTAAG
>NW_015150700.1:270221-271648 GCF_000732505.1 Cyprinodon variegatus
AATGTATATTTCCTCTTTTGCAAATGACGTGCGTCATATCAATTTCATTTTTACCTTCTTTGTTTTTAAAACCAAAATGCATCCAAGCATCTGACTTCAAATGTGATGGAGCCGGGCAAATTTTCTCAGGCACCTCCATGTTTTGTTCACGAATGACTCGTCTCAGTATCCCGCGGCCGGACATGCTTGTGACACAAAGCAGCGACATCTGCTGGACTGGAAGTTGTATTCCACTTGGTTTGGCTGATGTGCGCCAACCATTAATGTATTTTATTTGTTCATTTTTTTTAAATTAAGAATTGATTCTTGCCTTCAAGAATCGATGCAGTAGATCACAAGAATTAGAATCGCGATGCATCGTCATGGCGGTTATTTTGCACACCCCTAATCCTCATGGTGGATAGCATCCTTAATGGGCCTCACGCAAGAACAATTCATACAAACAAATTTATACTTAAATCGTTTGTACATGAGATCTAGGATAAATTGATGCATTTATGTCACATATTTCCTTTTATTTTTAATCTTCTCTCAAGTACGAACAATTTTAACAGACTTGCACAAGCAGTCAGCTGTTATCAAAGGTGAGAGATGTGGAGCCATCAAGTCATCTCTATGTCATGTATTTGTTCTGCCCAGGCACAGAACCAAGTGAGGTCAATCTGCAGAGTAAATTAACGTGTCCAGATTGGACACACCTGAGTCAGTGGCTGGACAGGACAAATACATGACATATGCTGTGCACTGTCCGCTTTAATCCCTATATAGGGCACTATATAGTGATTATGCCATTTTAGATGAGTGTCAGAATGTTTAGTTGATGAAAAAGTAGTGGACTTGAAATTTCCCACCATGCACCTTGAAAAGTAGTGATCATCCATGTTCACTGGACGAGCAGATATATCCCAGAATGCATTGTGGGAGCTCTCCTCGTAAAGTATCATGGGATTTCTTGTGGTGGCAACAAATAACAAAGATGGCACAGGCAGCGTGAGGGGAGGAGGATTCACGTGACCAGTTGGGAGTGAAAAGTAGTGATCATCTGTCGGAACGGTCAGTTAACTGAGTTCCCTATAAAGTCCGCTATAAAGTCCCCACTCTATAAAGGGATTTAGGGGTTAGGGCCGAAATTTGGATGCAGCCATAGAGATGATTTAATGGCTGCACATATCCCACCTCTGCCTGTTATCCAAATCAGTTTTTAACTAAATGACCACATTTTTTGTTTCTTAGAAGAAATTGTCCATTTTATTTGGCTAGATAATTTTATATTACGCAACTCTGCAATCATTAATAATATTTATTAATTTGGTGATTACAGAACAATCAGTCACTACAGGTGGGATGGATGGATGGATGGATGGATGGATGGATGGATGGATGGATGGATGGATGGATGGATGGATGGATGGATGGATGGATGGATG
>NW_015150700.1:274899-276506 GCF_000732505.1 Cyprinodon variegatus
TGGTTGGTTGGTTGGATGGATGGATGTTTGGTTGGTTGGTTGGATGGATCAATGGATGGATGGATATAATTCCCTATACGATATAAACTGTTGTATTTTTGTTCCATTGCAAACATAAAAGCTCTAAAATTGATTTTACTTTTGGAAAATGTTCCAATTTACCCTGTGATTTATTTCTCAAACAGACAAAAGTAGAAAGTTATGCTGAAAATGAGAATTTTTTTCCTCTTGTTGAAAAGAGCCAATTACTGAAACAGTCTGTCAGAATGAATGCTAAAAAATGTGAGAGCAGCGTCTTTTATTCTCTGTTGCTGATTTGTCCTAATTAGGCTAACTTCATTCCAAACATCATTTACCGCATCTTTAAAAATGACTGTCCTTGCTTTTACATCCTGTTCATGAGGACAAAAATATAGGAATAAACTCGATCTCTCTTTAGATACTAAAATTAGCTGGATTTCAATCTGTCACAATCTTCCAAATCTTCTAGAACAGACCCTCTTCTTGTCTCCACTCTCTAATGGATCAGCTGCTGCCTCCATGCTGATGTAACAGAAGCTATTAACCAAACATCAGCTTTAAAGTTTGTTCAATGTTTTCTTGTAGCAGCTTCATAAACTTCCTTGGAATCATATTTTCTTTTCTACTGTGATTTCAGATTAAGACACTGGTGTGAGAAAACAGACCTCAGCCTAGTCTGCTGTTGGCTGCTTACCTTTCACAATAAAAGCCCTGTGATAAAGACTGTCTAATAACTTAGTGGGAAAAAAAAACAGGTGAAAAAGGCTGTCAGTCCTGTATCAGATAAATCATTTCTTAAACAGGCTCCGTTACGTCAGCTTTCCAGAACTTTCCACCCTGTGGCCCCAAAAAGGATCAGAGCCTCAGCCCCGTGATAATGTATATATAATTATTTCACTATTTATTCATCATTAATACATTTATTTTTTTAACTGACACCGACAATTTTAAATGTATATCTAATTTTTAATGGAAAATTAAATTATCGTGCATTTCGTAGATATATGGCTTGTATTGGTTAATAAATGCTTTCTTAAAAACATTTATTACCTAATTTACAATTTTAAAACTACTTTCTATGTAATTTAGCTGGATGTTAATCAATTTAACTATGCATTTTAAAATGTAATGGCATATCTAATATCTAAATATATATAATATATAAATTCAGTTTTAAAATAGCTTTTAATTATTGAATTCATAGTTTTGAATAATTTTTAATTAATAAATTGAACATTAATTATTACAAATTTATGATTTAAAGATTTAATGTCATAGTATATCTAATATTCAAATCATTTATTACATGAATAAATAAATACATGCACGATGCTATCTGCGGCACTGTCTGCGGTCACCTACATTTTGTAGGGTTTCTGTAGACAACCTGGTTTCTGAGCATAAACCAAGCTTGAGAAATGTCCCTTTGACACGTTTCACGTGAAAATGCATCTGTAAATAAAATCAATTAAGGAGTTTTTTTTTTATTTAATAATCTGAAGATCTAATCATGCAGATTGGATAAATAAAACAAACATTTAAAAGTAATGTCTTAGCCTTGATTTCATTTCAGAGTGTCCACACTG
>NW_015150700.1:278031-280099 GCF_000732505.1 Cyprinodon variegatus
TGGGTGTACTATTCCTTTAAGTGCATTTTTTCTTGAATTGAGGAGGTAATTGAGATACTGTGCCAATGGAACAAGACAATTTACATTTAAAATATGAAAAAAAAATAGCTTTGTCTTATTTCAAGTGCATATAATCTAATTATCTTGTTTTAAGAGTACAAATACTAATTCCATTGGCAAATCATCTTATTTATGTACACAAATTAAGGTCAAATACACTCAGTTTAAGAATTGTTTTACTTAAGTCTAGATGTTTTTTGCAGTGAGCTTACCGAACAGTCCAGCTTATGTTGAGATGCTGTGGGAGTGGTCTATTTGCATGATTGTTTTTTTTCTTTTTTTAGGTCTAATGGAAAACCTCATTTCAACATCTCTTTTATAAGGTAGCTTATAGGAGGATGTCTGTGATTAGGAAGAGATAAAGAAGGAGTTCCTTTATCATCACAGAGAGGATTCATCAGCAGTAAGTTAGGGGGAGTGGGGGGGTCATGTTGGCACCTTTCCTTTTTTTTTTTGTTCACTCAATCTGCTTTCATACATTCCATGATCCTGCAGCCAGATGTAGGTAAATTAGCAGCTGCATCACGCTCAGCATTCAAACTCCTAGAGGTGGTCAGATGAGGATGAAAACCTCAAGTTGTTGAGGCGTGAGCATCCACTGAGGGCTGCTGTTTATCGCCTGAGACCGTATTAAGACTTGTAATCTCCCCCTGCAATTAACAAAACGCAGAATTTTCCTCCTCGTTCCTTTTTAACCTCCATCTTAAGCATCTCTGTAGTCCCTCGCCATACCTGCACGCAGTACAGTGGAGCCACACTGCTCTACAGTTAGCATAAGCATGTCTGATGGACCTGAATTCACAACACTGTGAGCTTCACCATGGAAACTGAGATCAGAAGGCAAAGGTCGAGCAAAGCGTTGGTAGCGGCGCTGCTTGGCAGGGGCAGGATGGGGGCGGAAAAACCTCCACGCGGGCCTTTTTCCATACACTGAGCACGCTCATAATCTCTTGTCCTCCAGCAGCACCCTGCAAGGTTAGTGGGAGTCAATAAGCCTTCCAGAAGGTTAAGGAGACCTATAAGAAAGATAACATGCAAACCGTGAGCTCTTTGGATTCCCGGGAAGCATAAATAGAGAGGCATAACTGTCTCTGTCTCGTTTTTTCATCTGAAAGTGAATCACAGAAAGGTGCTTCGTTTCCCTGTTTGACTGCCTCATGAATTCAATATGAGCCATATACACACAAAGTGCTTTGTGAATACAAAAAGCTGAAAGAGCGTATCAAGTGGCTCCAACTGCCAGTTTTTTTTTTTTTTTTTTTTACAAAAACAATCATTACGTGGAGGTTGGTGTTGAAGGAAGTCAGGGTTTTCCCTCTGATTTTACATTTCCTTTCATTGACCTGTGAATCACCGGCACAATCGCTTCTGCCTTCAAAGCCGCTTTTGATTTATTATTTATTTGCTAAGTAACATGGGAGCTGCAGCTGCAGTGCTAAACTTTGCTGATATTTTATGTTTTGTGACAGCAATTGTGGATAAAAATGGGTGACGTGAAATAAAACACTTTCTGATATTAGAGAAGAAGAAACAGAACTTCCAGAGCCTGAATCAGAGGTCATATGGCTAAACATGAATAAAAGTCTTCATTTCCCTTTACCAGTAGCTAGTGTCGATGCCATTTTTTGGCGCCAATACCAGTACCATCTGTTTGAAACTGATGTGTGTACTTCACTGCAAAAACAATCTAGAAATAAGTACAAAAATTCCTAAATTAAGGGAATTTTTAATTTGAGCAGGTAAATAAGATCGTTTGCCAATGGAATGAGTATTTTTACTCTTAGAACAAGATAATTAGATAATATGCATTTGAAATAAGACAATGCAGTTATTTTTTCTTATTTTAAATGTAAATTTTCTTGTTCCATTGGCAAAGTGTCTCACTTACCTCCTCAATTCAAGAAAAAATTTACTTATTTTAAGAAAAATTACTTATTTAGATTTACATTTTTTGCAGTAGTGGCTGGATTAAAACAGTGCTGCCAAAAGAATTGGACACAGATCATTT
>NW_015150700.1:280753-284732 GCF_000732505.1 Cyprinodon variegatus
TTCCTAATTAAAAAGAAGGGATTGAAATTAGAGTTGTTCTTCTCTCAGATTATTAGTATTATTTTCGTTTATATCTTCAAATTGAATATTTTGATATTATTGAATTGAACCAAAAGAACAGCTTACAGATAACATTTCCACCTAAAGTCTGATAAAAAAACAACTACAAAAAATACACTTGCATGTGACACACACATTGCTAATACCCATGCAGACCCATTTTTATATTTATTTCTCAGTTTGAATAAAAAAAAGCAAATTTAAACACAATTTGAAAAGGATGCAATTTCTAAAACTAAATCAGAAAAATAAATATTCTGAAAATAAAATGTGAAGACATTAAATTTATACAATAGAAAATATTTTCTTATAATAAAAATCAAAAATAAAATAGGCCTTTTTAAGTTATCCTCAAGCCTTTTTTTAATATATATAAAAAAAAACTCTTTACATTTTTTTTTTCCTTTACAAAACATGTTTTTTAGCTTGGAAAGATATTGGAACGAATTTTACTCCATATAACTGCATCAGGTAGTGAAAAGCCAATTCTTGCCACCACTTCCAAGTATGTATTTCGTTATAATTGTCATCCATACTACATTGAAGTTAACTTTAAAAATCATGTGAAACTACGAGTTAGAGATTAAAAAAATAAAAAATAAATTCACCTTATTAAAATCACCTTTATATACAGAGTTACTAGACACTCTATGGTGCATCAAAATAACATTTTAAATTTTAATACACTTGCTGCATGGGTCTTAGGGGCCAAAATGAAGCATTTTGATTCTGTTCAAACAGCTGAAAGAAAAGAAGTGTTAACGCTTGTCTAGACTGAGGGCGAAGGGCCAAAGTAACCAGGAGATGTTTGTTAGAACATTCACTGAGAACAGAATGATGGTTATTGGTCAGGCTTTGGCAACTGCAGGCCTAATCTTTTTATTTTCTCATATATATATATATATATATAGGTCTCCTAGACTCATATCCTGCCTAAGGCAGAAAGCATTTCCACTCAGGGTGTAACTGTATGGCTATAGTTAGAAATATGAACGGGCAGAAGGGCAGTTTACATTAATGAAACATGTTAAAGACTCACATAGTTCACCTTTATTTCTGTCATTTGGGACTTTCAGCATGAAAGGGGAAGGTTAAAACAGCCAAGGAGAGAGATATTAAACTGAAATCCCAGAGGGCTGGTATCCTGCAACTTTTAGTTATGTCACCGTTCCAACACGCCTCAATCAAACGGCTAAATCAAACTCCTCAACAAGCAGTCAAGTTCTCCTAATCTTAAAGGTGCAGGACATCAGCCTGAGCCTGGATGGATCCATAGGATGACAGGCAAATAGAGGCAGAACGGTGCATTGAAAAGTAATTAATAAAGTTAAAGAACGAAAAAATAAATTAAAAAAGGATGTGGTCTAAAGACTGGTGTAGCAAAACAGCATGGCGGGAGCTTCTTTAGAAAAAAAATGCACGGGAGCAGAAAACTGACATTTAAGTGGTTTCGACGTGAGCAAAACAAAGGCTGATCTCAGGTAAACTGACAAGGATAATTAGTGGCAAAAGAAAACCAAAAAGATAAACGGAAAACGAAGTGGCTGAATGTGTTTGGACAAAAAAAAGAAACAATAAATCATAAGATAACTAGAGCAAAACTGACAGAAATATTTAACAAATGACACCATGAAATAAACTGGGATACAGTAGAGAAAAGAGACTGAAGAAAAAATAACCGAGCAGAGAGAAGATATAACTAGCATGAACATGAGAAAATATGGTAAAACCACAAAAATCATATTAGGAGCTTAGAAAAAAACCTAAACTGTCATGATTCTGCCCTTTCTAGACTTTTTGGTTTTGTTTAAGTTTCTTTTTGAGTTTTTCAGTAACACATTTGATTCCTGTCATTCTGTATTATTGCTTTCATTTCCATTCTGTGTTATTCTAGTTGGTTTCTAATTATATTTAAGCAGTGTTGTATGTCTGAGTTACTCTCTGTTGCCCCCTTGTGCCAGTCTCCTGTTCCCTAGCTCCCTTCTAGTTACTTCTATCCACACCTGCTCCCTATCAGTTGATTACCCCGTTTTATTTCCCATATTCTGTGCAGTTTCTCATTGCTTGATTATCTTCGTTGATTTATTCCTTTAGTTTATTTCCACCCCAGAGTCTCCTAGCTTTTGGTTCCTGAGTTTCTTGTCGATCAGCTCATTAAATTTAGCAAGAAATCATCTCTGTCTGGGTCCTCAACAACAATCCACTAATCCTGACAAAAACGCCAAATGGTTAAAGTAAAAATTGAAACAAAAAAAAAACTTCAAACAGAAAAGACAGAAGGTAAGTGTAAATGAAAAACAATACTTAAAGCTCACAAAATAAGAAAAAAATACAAAAGTAAATGAAATGACTAAAATAACCCTAAATCATGGTGTGAACAAATATCAAAATGCCATATAAACAGCATCAGGGGTCCATTTCATGAAGCAGGTTTAACAAACTAAATTGATCTAGCCTAAAGTCACAACTGAATCATCCTAAACTGAACCACAATAATATATTTACATTTTTTGGAGCAGAAACTGAATTTCAGAAAATAAAACTTGTACTAAAAAATTAAGTTTTATAAAGCTAGAAATGTTTATGCATTTTAAGTAGACGTCCTGACATTTATCAGCTTGACTCGATATGTATTTATGATATCTGAAATCCATTTCATAGTCCAAATAATTCAAATGCTGAACACTAACAATAGGAATGTGTAGATCTGAAATTCATTTCTAGACATCCAGAATGTTTAGTCTAGATGTGAAGAATGTCATTTTGTTTGAAAGGGTCAGTTTGACAAAGAACAGTTTCTTCAGACATCAGGAATGTTTTGTAAAACTAAAACATATCAAACCAGCTTGCCCACAGGCGGATTTAGGAAATTTGGAATTGAGAACCCAACACAAAACAGAGCCAATATACAGACATATACATTTTAATATAATTTATTTGTTCTACCTTTTGTCCCACATTAAGCCCAATTTCATTTAGTTGATTGCTTCTTCCTGTTTTCCAATGGTTTGCTGCTGTCTAGGTGGACCTTTTCTGAACATGTGCAGCAAATGGACTGATCCAATGTGGTGATCATTGAAGGGGGGGGCCCTGAGACACACTTAATATTATAAGCATTCTAATGGCATTATAACGAAAGGATTTTTACCTAAACATAGCTAATGTGACAAATAAGTAATAACTGTATTAACCATGTATGTAAAATAAGTTTTATGGGGCCCCCAGGAACTCGGGGCCCTAGGCAACTGCCTAGTTTTGCCTAAAGGTAAATCCGCCCCTGAGCTTGCCATAGTCTGTTGTGACCACGATAATATTATGTAATTATTTCTTGAAGTGTAGTGGATAGATATTTCTATTTAGGTGAAATAATCTGGCAGCAGGAGTGGATGAAGAAAAAAAAAAGCTGTTAGAACATATCATGGGTTCTCAGTTTGATTCTGTCTTCTAATACCAAGTGGCCGTTATCTTCCCAGTAAATGGTCGTTATTAGCGGTTATCAGTCCCATAGAACGGCTTCAGATTGTTTCAACAGGCTCAGTAGGTTGTAGGTTGTTTACTTGGATTTTCAGTTTATTTGGATTTAGTTTTTACATATGCATAGATATACGTACATATATATATATATATACAGAAGAGCTATATGTGTATATACTTTATCTCTTTTTATTCTTATTTTTTATCTTTTTTATATTGTGTAGTTGGATGTGTGTATATTGTTAGGTTTCTATTTCTGTTATGTTTTTCTTTTACTCCTTGATTTCTAGTGTTTAGTTTTCTTTTCACCATGTTTGTTATGGTTCTTATTTGTTGTGACTGAGTTTTCTGTTATCGGTTGTTTTGTTTTCATTTTCCATTATCTTCAAGCATTCTTTAGTTACTCTCTGTTGCCCCCTTGTGATTGTTTTCTTTCCCCTTGGAT
>NW_015150700.1:284814-286287 GCF_000732505.1 Cyprinodon variegatus
TGATCACCTAGTAAATCCTAATCTGGTTTTGCTGGATTGAAATTCATAGCGCAGACAGAGAGTCTGCATGGAGTAGCATGAGATTAGTTCATAGATGAGGTCATGGCTGCAACATGTGAATATCTCCCCTGTGGTTTTATGACAGTTGGGAATACCAGTGTTAGATTACTAGTCAATTGCAGTCTGGTTAAGCTAATCAGACTTTGTATCTTGCAGGATGAAATTTCTTAGAACTAAGGGAGGACGACCAACCGTCCTTCTAGGCTGAATTAAGACAGCTTTTACAAAGCTACACACCTCTTAAGAGCATTTCCTACTTCATCCAACATTATTTTCTCCATGTTTCATTGTGATTTAAAAACTTAGTCTCCGCTACACTACTTTACCTTACGTATGTCACAACCACATCTTGTCCCTGATTGGTTGTTGTGGGGTGAATATATAAAAAGATTCAGATCGTTCAACTCAGAGGAGCTAAAAAAAGGACAAAAACGCGCCTTTAGCTTCATGCGAATCACTAACTTCGCCTTCCTCCACCTCACAGCGCTCCAAAATTGAACGTAGGGATAACATGTAAACCGTACGGGTGCTGCTCTACAAACACTAAGAACATATTAATAGTTATCAGAACACGGAGAGGACCCCATCATTTTGGCAGTAACTCAAATTAGACAAATACGAACTAATTTGAAGATAAATATTACAGGATTTCATAATAGGAGAGCTCATGGCAGCCTTTGCTAATTTAAATCAAATGATAAAAGATTAATTTGTTAAAACATGCATCATTAGGAAAGAATCTCAGAAATTACAACTTTTTTTTCAAGTTATCTTTACTCTGTTTTACACCAAGAAACAAGAAGAGGTATTTTCATTATTTAAACATGGGGAAATTTGGCAGATAATTATCAAAACTCCCACCGAGTTTTTCAAAGAAATTCAAAAGAACCGGCTGTAACTTGAAGTTTTTCAGGAATGTTTTAACCTTCACAAGGAATGCAAAAAGAACAGCTCCAGGGGGTGTAAAACATTTATATGAAATACCTGTTCCGTATTCATAAACTCTAATAAATATCACTCATAATGAAATCAAAGGAACCGTATAGCATAATAATTCCCACATCCTTAGAGGGCTGAACCATTTCTTAAATCTACTGCTCAGCCTTCCACTGCTATGGGTCTGATTTATCCAAAAGTTCCATCCCTTCACAGTAATGATTACATTTTCTAATTAATGCATTTCATGTGTTTCCCTTCAGAGATGTTGCATCAGATCTCTGAAGAGACTTAATGGTGAGTTATGGAAACATTGATCTATTTCTCTGGTTGCAAAAGGGAACTACGCCTCACAAGGATTTTGAACCTTTCATGTGTGCAGATTTTATACCATAAGGTCCCCAATATGTCACAAGCATGAGTTCATGTTCCTTCTCTGAATTATCTTGTTTTTTATGCAGCAGTTGATTTTCTCCA
>NW_015150700.1:287082-294177 GCF_000732505.1 Cyprinodon variegatus
CATCAGACAGCTGAATGTTGAAAAAACGCTAAAGCATGTCGCAGAATCTCCATTAAACTGACCGTATCAATGCGTTTTTTTTTGCACTGCTGCACTTTAAGAAATGGAAATGTCATGAGAGCTGCACAAAACGAAATTTCATAAAAGTTGTCTGAGTCTAACAGCGGAAGGTAAACTGCTTGTGATTGGCTACTTTTTAGGAAATCCCATATCTTGAGATGTTAGGACTTTTCTCTGTTCTGGGTTCACCTCTGTTTCCTTGGTAAATGCAATTATTAATGTTAGCAAGCGTCTCAGGCTAATGTCTGTTCCATTAAAATGTTCATAATTGGTTTAGAGAAGTACTCATAAAACAACCTAGACAACTTTTATTGTTGTCTAAGACATTTCGTCTTGTAAAGCTTTTAGAACCTTTCCATTCCATAAAGTGCAGAAGTGATCAAATGTAAACAGTATGGGAGAAAACGCATGGTAAAAAAAATGCATTGATATGGAAGTTCAGAGCATTAAAATATATACGGTGCAAATATGCATTTATGTTTGGTTTGGTGATATCAGTGTGATGCAGAGTCTGTAACATGATTTGGAGCAGAGCTAACCAATTAAAAATCATCGGGGTCCGAATAAAGAAAAATCAAAAACCAGTAAAGGTCCGGAGACATTTTGAATTATAATCTGTTACTTTAAGCAGAATTTAACACTGAAATAAAAGAAGATATCTATGCATCCATGTTATACATTGAATTTTAAAATAAAATAATATAAAAAAAAATGAACATTTTTCCATTTAAAAAAAGTGTTTTTTGAAGTAGAGAACAACAATCGTTCTGTTTGGTATATAGACAATTTCCTGATTCACATTTTATTAAACACCTGGAAAACCTATTTTTTCCTTTTTTCTGTCTTAATGTTGGCAGTGGGCTTTAGGCTGCCCTGCAAGGCTTTAAACCTGGGTTTAACCGGAGACTAAGCCATTCTCAAGCACATATCAAGGAGCTCATTTTGAGCCTAGATCCAGATTTATTGTTGATTCTGTTCATGGTGGAGAATCCTGCTTCACAGCAGCAGGTTGAGCCAAACATCCTCTAAATGTGCAGGGTCATCTTTGAGCACGCCATTTCACTTTTCTTTCACCAGTTCACCGCAGTTCTTCCAGCAGTCCACACTTTCTCTGCTCTCTTTTTCTCATGGTCTTCTCCTTCTTTCCCATCGCCCGGCTTGCCACAGGTTTGCCTGCTGTGTCTAAAAGTAGCAGCAGCAGCAACCCAGACTGACAGCTCATTGGATAATTTGTATCACGCGTACTGTGGTCGGACAACATGCGGCAATTTAGAAACATTTTAAATTAGGTTGGATCCAGATTAGCCAGCAGGAGGATCAGCGGTTCTCTAATCCATGACCTCCAAATAGGAGGAAAGTGAGGCTAAAATGAGCTTTGGTTTAGAGTTTAAAGGTACAGTGCGTAATTTTTTTGCATCAGCTAATGCAGTGATTCCCAACCACTAGTAATAGTACCCCTAGTGGTCTGCCAATGCATTGCAGGGCGTTCATGATAGAGTATGTTGTGTGATTCTCAATCAAGTGGCAGATTGAGGGTTAGGGTACAAAATAATGACACACTGCTTATTCATTTGAGGAGATTAAAAATAATAATAACATCCTATTGCTTTAAAGTTAGAAAGCACAGATTGATTTTATTTATTTATCTAATTGTGACATAAAAAGCATGCAGGCCATAAGAGCTAATTAGAGCCGTAAGTCACCCAGACATATGCCAGAGAAGCCCTAGAATAAAAAAGGGAAGCTAGGGTGAGGAAGAGACGTTCGCCTTAGGTTGTCAACAGATGTTTTTGCCTGTTACACATCCTAACTCTACACTGAGGTCTGGATTTTCTGTTTTTATAAGTTCCACTAATTAGCAGCAGGATTTTGATTTAGGAAAGCAGCGAGCAGACTAAGTCTGACCTGAGCTGACAGCTTTAACGCAGAAACATCTCAGCATTAATAATTCAGTCAAACAGTGGGGGGGCTTCTTCTCTCTGAGTAATAAAACCAAGCTTACAATTTCTACCATTTATCTTTTTTTTCTGCATTGTCTTTTTTTAAAAAGCCATTTCAGTACAGGGCCTTTTTTCTTTTCTTTGTCCTGTTTGGAAAAACTATTTCTAGGAGCTCCATGTTGATATCTATTATAGGAGGTATAAACTGACTGTAAAAACAATCCAGAAATAAGTAAAAAAATTCTTAAATTAAGTGTTTTAATCTTAATTTGAGTGGGTTAATTAAATGCATTGCCAATAGAATGAGTATTTTTACTCTTAAAAGAAGATAGTTAGATAAAATGCACCTGAAATAAGACAATGCAATTGAGTTTTCTTATTTTAAATGTAAATTTTGTTCCATTGGCAAAATGTGTCTTTTACCCACTCAATCCAAGAACAAATGCACTTATTTTAGGAAAAAATAACTTACATAGATTTCCATTTTTTCCAGTGTAGGAGGAAAAGTGCTGTTCATCAAAACTTCTTGATTAACTGATTGTTTAAAGTGGTAATTTTGACAGTTTGCTGTCTGAATCGTACAGAAACAAGTTAAAAAATGATCAACCATGACTTCATGCTTAACGAAGCATCCATACACTTTTTTTTGCTCCCAATCTAATTACGAAACTTGAATTAGGACATTTGGTGATACATTTCCGATACCAGAGCTCTACTGAACGTTATCTTTGTCATTAATGTAGCTTATTTTTTCTTCAATTTACTCCTCTCTATAGTTTGATATGGTCGAATGGAAGCATGCACATCCAAAAAGGAAACCTGAGGTAAGTCTAAGGCCAGAAAAGGAGGAGAGAAAAATCACTTCCTTGCAGCATAGATGCAAATTGAGTGACTTCATTCAATCCAGGACAAATAGCTATCAAGGGTTAACTCTACTGCTGTTCAAAAATATTATAAACATATCTTTATTTTTATTCACCTCTGGTTTAATTCCATTTAACTCTACATTAAATATGTAAATCAGACGTATGGTGCATTATAATTTATTGTATTATTATTTAGACAACATTTTTTGTCATTTTGTATACACACAGTGGAAACTAAATTTTGTTCTCTACAGCTTTTTATGACGTTTCCATTCCATAAACTGCAGTAGTTATCAAATGTAAACAGTGTGACAGAAAAAAACATTAAAAATGTTATAAAAATATTAAAATTAAAAATATTATAAGTTAAAAAAAAAAAAAACGCATTGATATGGAAGTTCTGAGTATTGATATATATATTGCAATTATGCCGTATTTTTGGTTTGGTGTTATCAATGTGATGCAGATTCTGTGACATGATTAAGAGTTTTCAGAGCTGCTCAGCAGTCTAATG
Source organism: Cyprinodon variegatus (assembly GCF_000732505.1). Taxonomy (NCBI): domain Eukaryota; kingdom Metazoa; phylum Chordata; class Actinopteri; order Cyprinodontiformes; family Cyprinodontidae; genus Cyprinodon; species Cyprinodon variegatus. The sequence continues at coordinate 290,463 of NW_015150700.1, forward strand.
GCAGTGTGGAAGAAACTGTTTCTGAATCTGCTGGTCCTGCATCGGATGCTGTGAAGCCTCTTCCCAGAGGGCAGCAGGGAGAACAGTCCATGGTGGGGGGGTGAGGGGTCATAGATGATGTCACAAGCTTGGGACACGCAGCGCTGGAGTGAAATGTCTTTAATGGAGGGAAGAGGAGCCCCCATGATCCTCTCTGCTGTTCTCACCTTCTTCCAGTCTGAGGCGCTGCAGCCTCCACACCACACAGTGAGACAGCTGCTCAGAAGGAGGGGGAGGGAGGAGGAGGAGGGGGGGCAGGTGGGCTCTCTTCATCCTCCTATTATTATTATTCTCTAACATTACCCTTTTATAAAAGCATGGGGTCACTCATGCCGTTCATTCCTGTTGGCAAATGGACACTGCGATTTTCAGTTTTTAAGACAAAAACATATAAAGGTATGAAATACATGGCTCCAGAGAAGCAGTGATGGAAAATAACACATAATAATAATAATACATTTTCTTGATCACTATAATGAAGATTTTTTAGCTTTACTTGAGAAATTTTTTAGGTGCGTACTTATAACTTTCACTCCCACCTATTGCGAGGAAGCTGCTAGTTCCTTTTGGCTCAGTTAGCTTTATTATCTACTGTTGTCATTTTTCTCTCTTCAAATACGATTTCAACATGGCAGATAGCAGCCCTTAGGACGGAACCTGGATGCCACAATGTAAGAAACTCAGCGCAGATATTATAAGTAGTTTATAATTTTATTAAGGCCTTAGTTGTTGCCATGCAAACCTAGCTTGTTTGCTGGTGGTTTCTTGAGAAAAAAGTTTTCACAAACTGGAAGCTGATATTAAAAGTTGATTTGATAAAGGGTGGTTGCCTGCAAATAGGTTGCTAGTTGTATTATAGCTTTTCGACTGGCTTCCAGCTCTCGGTAGAGAAGTAATTCTTCCATATTGCGGTCTGCAGTGGCAGCCATTCCAAATTTCCCCACTTTCCTTGATGGGTCCTTGGCTGGTCCCCTACCTTCCTTTTTAAAAATCAATCTTTGTAATAAAGTACCATCCATCCATCCATCCATCCATCCATCCATCCATCCATCCATCCATCCATCCATCCATCCATCCATCCATCCCCTGGTTAGATCCTGTAATTCAGTGAAAGGGTGGAGTCAGAGTAAAAAAAAAAATATGTTGGGCTGGTGGAGGGAATTTTTCTGGAAGTTACAGGGGAGTGAGCTGCCATTCGGCTGTCGTTTGAAAGGGAAGGGTCATTTTAATGGCTGCTACTGTAATTTGCAGTGTTTCTAGAATGAAATATTCTCACGCATGTTGTGATTAAAAGCTGGTGAGCTAGAGCACTGCTCTCCAAAGCATGCCGGCTGCAACCCATGGAATGGATTTCCTAAACAGAACCTACCGCTCATCTAATGTGACAGTTAGCGGTGCAGTCGTCTCAGACTCGGCTGACTTTTAGAAAAAAAAACCTGTAAGCACATAAACTTATAGATCCAAATGTAATTTCTGATCCATGGCGTATGTTGGTACCTAAACCCAACATGCTGGATCGGATCGGCCCCTTTCCTACTTAATTGAAACAACCGTTGCTCCCAATAAAGTCTGAAAAGTCCAAATAATTTGAAATCTGTCTTAAATGGTAGAAAATAATTCTAATTTTCGGAAAACATTTTAGACAGCAGTCAGTCTTCCTAGAAGTGGACGTCAGAGCCGTGCACAGAAAAAAAGCGCCATCTCTGACCCTAAAGGCCTTGGGTAATATGTCACACAACTCAGCATGGTAGTGGAGGGGTGATGATTTGGGATTGCATTGCAGAAACAGGACCTAGGCATCTTGCACTAAGCTTTAAAACCAAAACAGACAACGGCGTGTCTGAAATAACAAAGTATCAAAGCCTTATAATGGCCTAGTCAAAGTCAAGACTAGGGACTAGAGAAGAGATCATGGCTCGCATTTAGCATTTTAGAGAAAAACACAAAAGATGTCTAATAAATACAAGGTGACATGAAGGAATGACAGTTCGCACTGAGAGGAAACAAAGGAACTGGAGATAATCTAGAGTGGAAAAACCCTGTTTCCTGTTTTAAAACCCTCCTCATCTCTGTGATGAAACTATGCGTCCTGAAATTAAAGCGGAAACTCAAATCAAAACCTCTATGCGAGAATCTGTGGGTTCTTGGCAGAAAAAAGGGAGAACACAACAGGATTCCCGCACATATGCCATGCACATCGAGGAAAAAGCACAGCGGGCTGCCAACACCAAAGTGTTCATCACTCTCCTCCCACTCCTTTCATAGCTCAGAGCAGAAAGAGAGCCCACAGTACCAGAACGAGCTGGACCAATCAGTAACCAAGATCAAAAAGCAGATGTTCAAGGAGAATGAAATGCCCCCCATTGATTGGCTGCAGTGCTTTGGTCCTCTGATCGATATGTGGAGATAAGCAGCAGTCAGCCGCTGACATTGGTGATGTATAACCGCCACGGCGGAACGGAAGCTGATGACTTTTTACCGTCTTGGTCAAGACTCAGCGGAGCAACTCAGACCAAGGGCACGTTCTGACCGGCCAACCAAAATCCAGATCCTTCCCATAAAACACACTGATAAACCAGAGCAACGCTTCAATCACTAACCAGCATAACGAGTTCAGCAGTTTTTGGGTGATCCCTTACCTGCTGGGCTAATAAGCCCCAAATTACGTCCCTCAGAGGTTAGAAACAAAGCTCAAAGCAGCAACGAGGATAATTTATCTAAAGAGGAAAGGTTCTTATCGCCCTGTTTGTGTTTCAAAAGACTCTAATGAAATAAATAAATGGAAAAAGAAAATGGCTGAGGGAAAATGAAATGATGGCGTTGCTGTGTTTTGTGAAATTGTCCTGTCAAACGTTTCTCCTTTCTAATTTCCTGGAGCGCAGATGATGGAGCATGTGTGCTGACAGCTGAATCAGATAAAAACTGGAAAAAAAATAATAAAATCCCTGTTTCCACATCACAAGCACTTTTATGCAACATTTATACATATAATAATGAAATAATTAGCTTTGGGGAAATGACGCTTGACAGATACTTTGACTTTGTGTGCTCTGTCAATTCTTTTTAATGCGGTCATTCTTTAAAGTGTCGAGGCTGATAGACGCGGATGTAAATACGAAATAATGGGACTGAGTTGCTGAAGAACGAAGCTCAAACTAATGTTTATTTACCCAAAATGGGCCATTTAATGTGTTTACCTACAATGGTAATCATTTGGACACTTCTGTAGACTAATTAAATAAAAACTAATGATGTGACTCAGTGTCCTTTTTTACCTCAGTAAGAGCTGTAGACGTTTGCAGAGGCCTTAGGCATCTTATATGGGGCATTATGAAAGCTCCCGAAACACGGGAGAAACTTTTCCAGGTGGGTTTCTGGTTTTAAACATCTGTAGTTCTCCAAATACTTTCCATCATTTCCCTTTTTCTAATTACTTTCCATTTGGAGCAAACACCTCATATACTTGAGCTAATCATGTTTCTTAGTTACCACTGACACATTTTAGATCCAGAAAATCTATCAAGAAGTACAAATCTAAAAACTAGTAATAGATTGTTTTTGTTTCTATAAACAAAAACAAAAAAACTCTTAAATAGCATATGAAGAATAAAGTAATATGCAGATATTGTGGAACTTACAGGGTTTGGTTGGAGGTATTTGAGGACCCAAATGCAGA
>NW_015150700.1:297506-299121 GCF_000732505.1 Cyprinodon variegatus
GATATCAAAAAAGTACTCCAGAGTGTTGTTCAGCATGGGGGTGAGTAGAAAATGAAGGCTAATCATGTTTTGGGTGTACTATTCCTTTAACAATGAACAGGAGCTCCCTCTAGTGAAAAAAATGTAACACTGCAACACGAAAGAAATTCGTTTTAAACAGATTTTATCAGTTAATCATATGGAACAAATCTGTATCTATTAATCAACAATTAATTGAACACTTATTGTATTTGTTTACATCTCTAATATGTTGTAGACATTGTCTAAGTACGAGCTGGGGTACATGCACCGCAGGTTGAGAACCATTTCCTCCGAGCAAGCGGTCTTCTCTCTGTGTGTTACTTTGACAGGACTGCCCCAGCACAACTGTCACTTTGCTCCCAAGTTACAGGTGGTCCACACAGGGGAGCTGGCAGCTCTGACGGACGCCTCCTCCAAGGGATTTATGGGAAATGACAGCTTGGGCTACATAAAGCTGAAGTAGCCTGAGAAGAGAAGACATCAGAGGATCCAGAGCAGGAATGTACAGGGCGCTGACGCGAGCTGAAGTTTATTTCCACTGCCCTGCCAGGCAGTTTAAGTTGAAAATGTGCTGTTCATACATTTTGGCATAGACAGAGTGAGAGAGAGCTGCAGCCCCACCTTTAATCTACTCCCTCTGTTTGTGGTAATGGTCTGCAAGCCTTTTCTGTCAGCAGGAAGAGAAAAAAAAAAAAAAGAAGAAAAAAAAAAATCACATTTCTTACATGGCTGCCTCTTGATGAATTATTTCACATTTCACTTACTTACCGTACCTTTGCAAAAAGTTAATCTACATCAGTGACGTTCAAGAAAAAAATTCACAGCGGGGAAATGAACAGCTCCCCTTGTTCATACTCGAAAGGTGTGGAGCGTGCAGCTCCTTAAAAAAAAAAAGTCCATTTCAAACTTCATCATTTCAACGTCTGCCAGCACATGTGAATGCACACGGGCCGGGCCAGCTCTCTGATTCTCTCTGTATTTAAATATGGACCATCTTTAATTGAGCAGAAAGTAGTGTGGAGAACAGTGCTGAACTAATACAGAGGCCGAAATATCATTACGTTGATGGAAGCCGGGCTCTCTGACTTTTATTGGCAGCTTGCGAGCTAAATGTGTGGTTCAATTCTGAGGCGGCCATAGCTGCAGAGGCAAAGTAATCGACTTTGGGACAAAATGGTGTGGAAAATGACATGTAGGCCTTTGCCTAAAGCCAACCTGGCGCTGGCAGAAATCTATCAGTCAGGTGCACACCAACATTGGCATTTACACAAATGTGATTTAGTCGACGATACTGGAGAGCTGATGTGCTGGACCAGTGCTTTTAGTGAAAGAAAACTACCATTTCAAGCCATGCAATCTGCTGCTCCTGCTGCTGAAAATGTCTGAGGCGTTGGTTTCAGTTTAAACGCTGTCATGTTCGTATAAAAAACACTCAGTTTTGCATATTAAGCTTTGCAGCCTTCTTTGAAGATGTAGGTGACGTTGCCCAGAATTTTTTTAAATCTGATTTTCTTTTCTTTTTAGTTTAACTTTAAACAAGCTGCTGCTTCAGCCTCTTTATAAAAGTTATAAATCTGCACCCAAATACAAACTT
>NW_015150700.1:301771-305561 GCF_000732505.1 Cyprinodon variegatus
TTTTTGTCTTTAAAGTATACATTTGTAGAGCTTTTGTCTGAATTACTCCTGTATTTACGTTGTTCTTTCAGCAAATGTCATTTTTTGGAGTCTGTATAAATTACCTTATGGTACCAATTCAATTCCATTACCAAATTATTTGTTTATTATTTTAATAAATTACTAATTAATCAGAATTGATCTTATCAGTCCTAAATTCAGTCCTAGCTTTTTTTTAAACAATGCAATCTATTTTTTCATAGGGGTGAATATGGGCATGGGTGTCGCGATACGATATGTGTCACGATACTTTGGTCACGATACAATATTATCACTATAGCAACCTCTGTATATGTTTATCAGATGATACTGATCGTTCACGTATTTTGGTATCCATGTTGCTTGGGGTTCGACTTAGCCCGTCTTCCATTGTGACTACCTCAACAAACAAAGCGCTGCACAGCACAGTAAAATGGCTCCACAGCGCCATCTGCCAGACTGGCGGTGCAGAGGTAGCCCATTTTTCCACAGTTTTAGGTAAAAATGCTTTGCTTAAAAAAAAAAAACATACTAGGAACTAAAAGATCAATATTATATCAGGCAGCCATAAATCACAATATATTCCCAAAACGATTTTTTTTCCACACCCCTAGTCTTTTAATGAATTTTTAATTTTTTTTTATAAAGGAACTAAATCCAATTACACTGAGCCCCTGACTCTGAGAAAGTCTCTCAATCATCCTTCACCAATCTTCCAGCAATGTCTTTTACCAAGCATGCTGCGACAGTGGAGGGAAAATCTCCCCTTTAACCTGAAAAATCCCCAAACAGGTGTGAGCAGCCGTCTGCCACAACCTAAAGGTCACCATTACGTCGCTCTACTGCATGCTAACAAACCATTACTTAATATATCTCCAATATGCATTATCCAAAAGAACACAAGAAGAGAAAGTAGAGGCTGAAAAGAAAAAACAAAATAAAAATAAGACAATCAAACATCAGCAGTATGAAAGAAATTTTGTTTTCTGCTCCGGAAATGTCTCAACTCCAAGAATTACATCAGCTTCTGAGGCTCAGACTGTTTCTCTCCCAGCAGCGAGCCTGGAGGAGCGACAGTCACACCCACACACTCCTGCACACACACACACACACGCTGAACCACAAAGCAGATCAAGTGTGCCTGGAGAGCTCTATAGAGAGGCCAGTTTTCCTCATTAGACCGCCTGTGCACCACTCTCCAAAAAACCCCTCGCTCTAATCACTGTCACCAGACCTCAGCTGAAAAACAGATAATTAATGTTGGGCCCTGCCTCAATCAGCCTCCATGCTAAACAGCTCTGAGTACACGCGTGTGCGCACGTGTGTGGGTGTCTGCATTAGTCTATTTGGAATCTGTCGATGTAGAGGCCCCCCCCCTCCCCCGTCCTCTTCCACACCCCTGGGGACCGCGGATGCTCAAGCCATCCACAACAACGATTTCTCTCAGGCTGGCATTAGCCCCCAGAACAAACCCACTACATGTAATGTTCAACTGGAGACTTTACAGGAACCTTCCTCTCCATGACCAAAAAAAAAAAAAAGAAAACTCCTCGCTGACTCCATCGTCTCGCCCCCTTTTGCTCCATGGCTGCCCTTATAGCTCCCCTTCACCCATTTATTACATGGAATGGACTCCTTAATCGAACGCTTTGCAGAGCAGATTTATTTATGTTCCCTTTTTCCTTCCTAAAGGCAGTTATTCATATTTTATAAATATTTGATGATACTTTGTGTGACCCTGCAGAGAACGACAGAGAGGAATTGAAGGTTAATGCTGGGGGTACAGGCTGATTAAATGGAGACCAAGTGGCTAAAGCCGATGCAGGGCTGCTATAAACTTTCTAATAAAACCGACTAAATAAACACGGTTGGCAGGAGACTTTGGCTGTAGGACTTTAACAAGGTAATTTACAAAAAAAAAAAAAAAAGAAGCATTTCCCCCCTGCTTGCCCTTTAGATGATAACAAAACATGAAAACTGTTTTGGTTTATTTGCCCAGGTTTCATGTTTCCATCTTTAGGATTTCTGCTCACTGACTCCGGTGGAGGTGAAGTGAACAAAGTTCGGCTAAATCAAAGAAAAAACTATTTTTTTCTTGCTTTGTCTGTTTTTAAATCATGTTGTTTTTGCACATAAAAATACATTAAAAAAAACTATAGTTCTGCAAAGAAATGAAGTACACCCCTGTTCAGTTTGAGCGTTTTATGTACCGGGACAAAATGAGGGCATGTTTTAGTCTTTACAAGGTTCTAAGTCATTCAAATTTAACATATAGTGGAAAGAAGATGCAACATATTCACAATTGGCTTTTTTATTAAACATGAAATTATAAGTACATCGAAAAGTACATCTTCAAATGGTATTGCCTCATATGAAAGCCGGAAATCTGATAATTCTATGCCCTACACTGCAAAAAATTCACCTCTAAATAAGTCATTTACCTTTAAAATAAGTGCATTTTCTATCGAACTGAGGGGAGAAGTGAGACACCTTTCCAATTGAACAAAAATATTTATATTTAAAATAATAAAAAAACATTACTTTGTCTTATTCCAAGTGTATACTATCTCATTGTCTTGTTTTAAGAGTAAAAATACTCACTTAATTGGCAAATCATCTTATTTAACAGATCAAATTAAGAGTAAATACAATTAATTTCAGATATATTTACTTATTTCTGAATAATTTTTGTAGTGTAATTTTTATAAATTAACCTAAAGCCAGGAGAGGCGACTATTAAAGCGGTTTCCTCCCCCCAAACACCAGGCGTCATTTAGATGTTGCTTTTTAGGCTAAATCTGGCCGGTTCTTCACAGTCTTGATATAATCCAGAAAATGTTGTTTAAATTTGGGTTGTGTTTGGTCGGTCTGATGTTCGTCGGGCTGGTTCCTACATCCAACCACCTTGGGTCCCTGAGCGAGGCCCTTAGCTACCCCACCGAGCAAGAACTGGTTAAAAAAAACATTGTAAAGACAACATGATTTCCTTCAAAACAATGTCTACATTTGGTGGAAAAGTGAAGGTGAACAGCTATTACTTTCAGAACAGCCCAATTTTGAACAAGTATTTTTGGACTAGAGCTGGGCAATTAATTGCAATTGCAATAAAATCGCAATTTAGAAGAATGCAATTTTCAAATTCCAGAGAGTAAGACGCCTAATTTCTCCCTCCAACCCATTAGGTGGCAGTAATATAATTAAAGTGGGTATGCACCGCACAGAGGAGAGGAAAGAGTTGCAGCTAGATTATCCTAGATTAATGTATTGTAGTAGAAGTAAGAACTTGTTCATGCAAGTTTAATAGTAAAATCCTTCAACAATGAACTCAAAACTGTTTGAAAAGACATTGTTAAAACAACATGATTTACGTCCCAACAACGGCTACATTTTGGTGAAGTGAAAGTTGAAAAGCCGTAATTTCAGATCGAAGAAAAGACGTTGAAAACTGGGTTTGCAACGTCTTTCCAACGTCAACTATTGGACTAAAGTGGGACAAAATCAGACTGACCAAACAGCCCAATTTTCAACAGCGATTTCTGGACTAAATCAAGACTAATACTGACCAACCAGAATTAACCTAAAAAACAACATCTACATACAACTGGTGTTTGGGCAGTCAACGTCATGAAAAAACTGAATGAAATTATCACCTTTGTGTCCTTGGAGAAAAAGAAGAATATGTGTCATTAGAAATCATTGGTTGATTGTAGTTTTTACTTGGTTGAGAGTTTAAGAAATAGATTTCTGGTCTAAAGGTTTAGTTGTTGAGTCC
>NW_015150700.1:306027-313414 GCF_000732505.1 Cyprinodon variegatus
TGAAAAGACGTTGAAAACTGGGGTTGCAACGTCTTTCCAACGTCAACTATGGGGCTGAAGTGGGACAAAATCAGACCGACCAAACAGCCCAATTTGCAACAACGATTTCTGGACTAAATCAAGACTAATACTGACCAACCAGAATTAACCTAAAAAACAACATCTACATACAACTGGTGTTTGGGCAGTCAACGTCATGAAAAAACTGAATGAAATGAACACCTTTGTGTCCTTGGAGAAAAAAGAAGAATATCTGTCATTAGAAATCATTGGTTGATTGTAGTTTATACTTGGTTGAGAGTTTAAGAAATAGATTTCTGGTCTAAAGGTTTAGTTGTTGAGTGCTCTGGTCATTTGGTTGTACAGCTGAAGCCTTAGCTCTTTCTATTGCTTTGCTTTTTTTTCAGATGAAGCAGAACTGACTCGGTGTGAAGTGTTTACTTCTTGATCTCTCAGCCCTGCATGGATCAAAGTACCACTTCTGATTTGTTTTCTGTCCACTGTCACCCTGTGCTTGCTCAGGGTATGAATTCATTTCCAGGTAAATGTCCAATAAAGTCACCTGAATACCTCTAAAAGAAAAAACAAAACAAAAAACATGTTTTGTCTACAGTCATCAAAGCCACCCGACTGGATTATAAATGAGTTGAATTTAAAAAAGCGAGAACAGAAGGAACTTTAAATAAGTTGGATTTGATTTGGACATTTTTCGTATTGCATGCTAAGCTGAATTTTGTTTCGAATTGAAATATGTAAAATACACAAAAAATAAATAGATAAAACATTCGTAGAAGGTTGAAAATCAGAACCATATTTATTTTTAGCTTACATAGAAAAAAACTGAAATTTTCATAAATAAATTTTAAGGACTTTGTTCTTGAATAGCTGAATTTCCTTCCAAGGTTGTTTTTTTTAAATAATTACATTAAAGGAGAACATAAAGAAGTATCGACACCAAAGGAAACCCCCCCACCTGGTTTAGTTTGAGTCGTAATATTTTTCTTTATGGTGGAAAACGTCAGGAGTGACGTGCGGTCAATAGGATGCCTCCACATTTCCACCTTAACACCACAGAGTGCCAATTAAAGGCTCAGCAACATGGATGGTGTTTCATAAATAACAAGGCCTAAGAAGCAGTCCTGTCAGCTTGCAGGGTGGGACATGTCAAAGCTGGAGATCAAGAGCAAGCAGCGATGTCCGCGGCGCTGACAAGAGCAAAGCTTCAAGTTACTAAAATCATCTGGTGGAGGAAGGCAGGCTGTGTTTTTCTGCTGCTCATTGTGAGCTCAGGCAGTCTTCACTACCACAACACTCACCGCGGTGCTGACAAATATAAATATATTTTTAGTGCAACACAATGCGCTAAAAATATGCACCTGGTCTATTTTTGACGAAAGCAGTGTCAATCTGCAGAGTCCAACGCCGTTCTGTGTATAGGAATGCTCCAAATCATCAAATTAGTGTGCAGAGTAAAACATGATGTGTTTGACTCATCGGTAAATGTTAAATCAGTCGTAGAACCGTGTTAAAAACATCACAGAAACCAGTTACCACCAGTTACCACTGCAGTTTATTAACACAAGCAGATTCCAGAACAGCTTCTTCCCCACTGCCGTTAGACTCCTGAATGTTGCATAAAACGGGGTTTAAAAAAAAAGCGCTGAATGTTGGACGCTGTAAATAATATACAAGTCTTATGTTTACATTTCATCACTGCTGCACTTCAAAAATGGGGTGGGGGCTGGTGGGGGGCAGCCCTCGTTCTTTACTCCTGTTCATGCATATCTTAAAAACTTCAGCACTATGTTTCCTGCCAACGTCTGAGCACCAAAGACCAAGTAACTGTATCAATACATTCTTTCAATGTCTGTCTAAGTCTAAAAACAAGAAGATCTGAAACACCGTAGATAGAGAATCATGACTAGGATTAATAGTTAGAAGCTTTAGGAAAAAAAGGAATGAACAATGAGGAAGAGGATACTGAACTTTAAGAAGTTTGCTTGACTTGGTTTAAAACAAAACCTCATTGAAACATAAGAGCTGCAGATAAATCATGAAGTCAGAATTCAGCCTAAAAGGCCGCAACACCTTTTTCTTCCTGGTTGTTGTTAATAATGCTAGGAAAGCATCTTCTGGCTAAACGTTTTTCTGTAAAAGAGAGTCACAACCCGATCCGTCCCAGAAGCACGATCCTGCGTGTGAACAAACAGATATACATCCAGGTTTCCATAAATAATGTAATTATGGTACTAAGTAGTGTTGCACTGACACCAATTCCAATATTGGGCACTGATACCATTTTGACAGCAAATTATTGAACTATTGTCACGCATTCCAGGTAGGCAATAGGGATGGAACGGTTTATGAAATTCGTCCGACCCGTTCAGTTCGACTGTCTCGGTTTGATTCGCGTGTGTTGCGTTCAGTTCATGAGCTGCTCCTTTTTCTCATAGGCGAAGCGTTTACACTCCAGAGCAGAAGGTGGCAGTGCTGCGACCAAAGCCAACCACCAGTAGTAAACAAGAAGAAGAAGCGAAGCAGCGTAGCCGGGTGTAGCAGAAAAAAATCAGTAGTTGTGGAGAATTGTGTGGGTATGGCGAGTGGGAAAGAACAGGAGTTGGAAGACGCGCCAGCAGCACTTTATAGGTCTGCTGTATGGGACCACTTTGCATTTAGAGTGACCTACGATGACGGCGGAAAGAAAGCTGTGGATAAAAGTGTGCAAGCATTGTGCAACACGTTTTGTTTATGCTAACAGCAACATGACCAACATGTCAGGCTAACAATCAACATATACCGAACCGAAAACCGTGACCACGAAACTGTGAACCGACCGAACGGTGAATTTTGTGAACCGTTCCACCCCTAGTAGGCAATAAAAAGTTCTGCTGGATTCACTTTGTATTAGTATTTTTCCTGTTTCACAAAGGTAGACAGCAGCTTGTCAAAGCCATGATGGCAATTATTTTACATCCAAGTAGTACGCAGTTCTTCATATAAACACACACACGTCAATTTCAAACAGATGGTTGTACCAATGCCAAAAATGGCATTGGCACAACACTAGTGCTAAAACTACTTATTTTTATCCTTAACTCACTAGAGAATGCTAATATACATCTTTAAAAATGTTTTATGACTTTTCTGAGACAAGTTTGATGCTTTTTTAATTTTCTTCGTCAAACGCTTCTCTGACGTCATCATCGGATATTCTCAGAGCAGTCCGGCAAAATATGATTAAAACAGGTTTATCTGCATTTTAGTTCTTTCTGCCTTTAGATTACGCACTATATACCATAATGTTAACATGAAGGGAAAACATTAAACTCAAAAAGACTAGATTTATGTTTAAATCCAAAGCCCAAAAAGCTAGCTTTCGGAAGTAGCGTAGGATCCCATTTCTAGTGCAGATCGGGCAGAGAGTAATAAAACGGAAAAGATTTTAATGGATTTATTTTTTCAGGAAGTACATTATTAACCTTTAACCCATTATATTTTAGTATGATTCCTATTTTTTGGGAGGGAGAAACGTACGGAAGAGGATTAGGGCCAGTGGGGAAAAAAAAAAAGTTAACTGATTTTTAAATTTTATTTCAGTTTAGTATGGGAAAAAAGTCAGAATTCTGACTTTTTCTCAGAATTCTGACTTTTTTATTGTCAGCATTCAGTCAGAATTCACATGTTAAACTGAAATAAAATTTAAAAATCAGTTAACTTCTTTTTTTTTTTTTCAGTGGCCCTAATCCTCTTCCGTAGAAATGTAAATTAGTTTTTTATTTTTATAAAATCGAGCGCAACCCGGATGTATATCTGGATACACATGCGCAAATGAGTTGATGGTACGGATCGTACTTCCGGGATGAATTGGGTAGTAACAAAGAATTATAAAATGATTCAGTGAAGTCAACATTAAACACAGTCATGAATGTGTTCTCGCTGTTGCATCAATGAATATTAATTAATACATTTGAAACTCTGTATGAGCTAAGCTAATGCTAGCTTGACTGTTTGTATTGCTACTGAGGTTTGAATGAACTCTTGTTTATTGCTGGACAAATATTACATTAACAACCAGTTTTAAATCTACTGTGAACAATTTTTTCTTTTATATCCAGAATTGTGTTTATAAAACTGTCAGTTGATGACAAAGATGGCTGCTGGTTATGAAACCAAAATGCTAGTCTTAGCATCAACGAAAGATGCTTTTAAAAAGAAAAAAAAAACTTGAAATTAGCAAAGTTTTTATGTTTTCTGACTTTGTGGCCGACCGTGGTGAATATATCCTAAGTTTAAGTTCAGTTAATTTTTCTTTTCAATCAAAAAACACAAATTATGCATTATAAAAGCACTATGGCCTATAGTTGATTAAGATTAACTAAAAAACTAATATTCGCAACTCTAAATTTGCAGTTTTTACCCAATTCCCTTTAATTCTAAATAAAAGGAAATCCAGAAAGTGGAGAAAAACAAGAAACATTTTTTTTTTTACCTTCATTCATTCAGTTATGTAACTGGTTGAAAAATCTTAATTCTTTCTAAAAGCAAAATGTAAATTACACATTTTCCATCTTAAGCTCATATCATTTAGCAACTTAGCTTAAAGAAGAGACAAAAATCAGACTTTTAGCTTTTAACAAAAAAAAAAAAGTACATTCCTTTGCCATATTTTATTTAGATTTCTCCATTAATAAACATTTGGACACATTCTAGTAAGATCTTTGATTTAGCATAAAACATAATTTTGATGAATCTATAATAATCTATATCTTCAGTTTTCATAAATTTGAAGGAATGATGGATTCTGTCTGTTTACGGTAGTCTCTGTTATTTATAAGGCACAAAGCTCCTTTTTTGTTAACCTATAACATTCAGTACAGGGCAGTAAACGGGGCTTTATAACCATATTTCTCAGTTTAATCCTTATTGTTTGCCAGTTATCACTAGTTACACAGTTAAACTACCTCGAGGTAGATTAAAGTGTATTTTCTTACGAAACTAAAGGGATAAAGGGACAAGCTTGCACTGTGCAAATCTGACATTTTGCGCATGCATATTGACCATGGGCATGCTGGTCTGACGGGGTATGCTGATCTGACATTACCAACATTTAGTTTTGGCCAATAGGAGGTAAAAAAATGCTTCTTTTTCCTCTTTCAGAGATAAAATACTGAAAAATCCGATGTGATAGCAGCAGCTAGAAATGCATCTCCAATATGACTGTATGATCTGTTCAACTGTAAAGTCCCTTGAGATGACACGTGTTGTGAATTGGCACTATATAACTAAATAAACTGAATTAAACTGAATTCAAACTCTCTGCACGGCTATGCATGTTTTTTATTTCACTCCTTCCAATGCTGCTTCTCCCTGAGCCACAACAGCCTCAACCAGCGTTGAGTTCGCACATTTTCAAGCACCTAAAACAGAATCTCCTTAATGTTCTCGACACAAGGACGTCTCAAACACTGTTATCTGATTGACTGGATGAGGACCGGCGACAAGGGAGAGAAACCACTGACGATTCACTGGTTATTTTTAGGAGATAAAAACACGTTTTAGTTGTTTTTATACCATAAAGGTGTGTATCTAAATAAAAATAGCAGGAATCTTGAGTCAGACAGAAACTCTTCAGTCTTCTACCCTGCAATTACTTTTCTTTGCATACTTTTGTGAAGCAAGGCTATCCCTTTCAGTCTGTTATCCAATAGACGTTTTTTATTTCCAGCTCCCCTTTGACAGGAAAAGAAAAAGTGTTTTTTAAATATTTGCACCACACGTCCTTCATCAGTGAATTGTTGCTATTCACAACTGTGTAAATAGGGCGAGGAATTCATTGTCTGACAATGTAAAAAGGAAACAGGCTGACAAAGCACGAGAAGAAGCATCGACAAAAGTAGATTCGAACGTGTCAGAAATTAAAAAAAACATACGTTCTAGGTTTGCATGTCTAACCAAAGACGTTCAAATTTGTCAAATTTGGTTTCTCATTATTCAAGATGTCCAATTACTGGATTCTGATATCAATAAGCTGGTGGGAGGGTGAGGAGGTGAAGAGAGGAGCTGCTGAACCTCAGCATCAAGAGGATATAATCAAATCAGAAAGAAAATTGGATTAAAATATTTAAAAAGATGCAGCATGCAACATTTATTGACTCCTTGAAAGTGTCTTTCTTTATACATTCAGACATGGCTGAATACATGATTTAAAGCCGACATATATAATTCGACCTTGTCAGAAGCCGAACCCCCGTTTCCTGGAGCATGCTCTGTAATTGAGCCTTCGGGGAGAGGAGAAAGACTATCTGCTCCTCACTTTGGAAGGAACTGTATCGATGGTCAAGACTGGTTACCAACCATCTAATCAATAAGTGCATAAACACACGTGCTGATGGAAGTAAATATGGTGTGACAGTAGCTTATCTGGCTTTTACAAGCCGTCTAATAATTGCACAGATCACAGAGTAAAGTTAACAGCACCTCTGGGGTAGCCGCTCTCCACTCAACGATATGTGTAATTAAATATGTTTCCTTGCATGAAAGGCTATTAACTTTTTTCTTTTTTTTTTTTCAATGCATTTCTGCACAATGAGACACACAACGGGGGAAAAAAAAAAGCCCCATTTAAATCGGTCAGTGACTCCGTCAAAATCAGAGACGGGCTCTCGCGTTTAAATTACGAACATTTCATATGAGGGCCACAGGCGACTCGGAAATGAGAGCCGCATTAATTGAGCGAGTTTAAATTACTTTTTGGTGATGTAGCTTTTGTAATTGTCCTCCGCTGCAATTTTCTCAACTTTGATGGCCGGGAAATCTAAAGTTTCTGTCTTAATGTCTGACTGGAACGCAACAGATCACCTGTACACTTAAAAAAGAAAAGCAGAAACTTCTTAAAACAACATTTTTGGCCTTAATTGAGCCGATAGATAAAATGATTTCCAAAGGAAGGAGGATTTATGCCTTTATAAAGGATCATTATATCTAATGACTAAGATAATTGTTGTTTTTTCTTATCATAAATCATCTTCCACTGGCAGAGGTGGGTAGTTGGTAGTTATATTTACTCAGTTATTTATTCAGAGTTTATGTAATAATAAAGTAAACA
This sequence comes from Cyprinodon variegatus, assembly GCF_000732505.1. Lineage (NCBI taxonomy): Eukaryota > Metazoa > Chordata > Actinopteri > Cyprinodontiformes > Cyprinodontidae > Cyprinodon > Cyprinodon variegatus. Next base: position 313,133 of record NW_015150700.1, read on the forward strand.
GTGGAAATCAGCAGTTCCATAAGCTGTTGTAACATATATACAATTCTTACACTAAAGATTGATTTTATCATTATTCTTTTAATGTATTTTAGTCGTACACCATTCGTCTGATTGGATCATTTCTAAAAATTATGTCATATCTTTTAATCCAAAACCAATTCTAAAAAGATATTAAATATTGAAATAGTACTACTTCATAACTGAGAATTATTACTGGGTATAGGGTGGGGTGGTGGGGGAATTTACAATTTGGCAATACTAGGCAGTTGCCAAATTGTAAAT
>NW_015150700.1:313943-315995 GCF_000732505.1 Cyprinodon variegatus
TTTCTCTATCTGTAGAATTAGTCTGTTTTATGTGTTGTCTTCTTAATTCAGAGGGCCCCCTGCCTGTCTTTGCCTAGGGCCCCAAATTCCCTAAATCCGCCCCTGACTGTGTACTATATCCACCTCTGTGTATTACCAAAATGCCATACGTTTTAAAATTTAGAAAAAATTGCTGTGTCCATATTTTAGATCATGATAAGCGCTTAGGAAATGGATTATTAGTTCTTTAGTGAAATCCTAACAAACCAAGTAGATCTTTGAGTTATAAAGCTACATTCTCACCTAAAGACATCTTAAAACCTTGTTTAATTGCAAAGATCTTTGAATAAGTTAGTTTTTCTGAGTATAGGAGAGTTTTTCATCATTTAAGACAAAAAGATTATTCATCTTTAAAGCAAAGCAAGAAAAAAGAACTCCATGTTCAGGTGGAAAATGTCTAATTATCTTATCCTAAGGGCAGAGGTTCTCCTTCCATTGAAAGATCATCTTACTTAACTGCTTTATTTAAGGGCAAATAGCTTATTTTAGGACATTTTCACTTATCGTTTGATTAGTTTTTGGGGTCATATATCATTATCAATTCCAACTTTGTCCTTGTAGCCCACCATTGCTCACCAAACTTGACCAATCTGCTTTGGCCCACAATGAATCATGGGAAATGGGTGGACCGCGAAGGACGCTGTAGATGTTCGAATGTTAAAATAGAAGAACATGTTCATTTAAAAGGGTCTTTAAAACAGTATGGCGACATATTCTGTCTACAAACCCAAAATGAACTTTTAAGATGTTTTTAGACAAATTTTTGGCTTTGTTAAAATTAAAGACCCGCTTGGTTGGTCAAGATTTTATGAAAAACCAAAGATCTGATCACTTTTTTCCTGAGACATGAAAATGTACACACTGCAAAACTTAGATATGATCTAATTTAGTCAATCTTTCTAGAAATAAGTGTTTTTAAGAGAAAAAAAACTCCATATCAGGTTTATTTTATTTAATTATAATTTTTTAAGTGCATAAATCCTCATTTCATCTGCAACTCATGTTATTTAACTCCTTTAATTGAGGGAAAATACACCTATTAAAAAAAAAATTCACTTATTTTAGATCAGTTTTTGAATCGTAGAAAGTGTAATATATCATTTTTTATTTACTTTTCCCATCATAGCATGACATTGCTCTCCAAGTTTAACCAATCTGCTTTGACCTGCAATGAATCATGGGAAATGGGCGGCCACAAAGGATGCAGGACGCATCCTTCACATCATTGAAGAGAAGAAAACATTTATCGGCTGATTTTAAACTAGTCTTAATGGGAGGCAGGAATTGAGGGAAAAAAGAGAAAAGATTGGAAAAGTCTTCATTGTAAACCAAAAAGAAAATTTTAAGAAGTTTTTAGACAGAAATGTTCATTTTGGACTAAGAAAATAAATGGTTTGAGAGGGGCATGAAGGAAGCCATCTATGTTAAGAAAGAAAAATCAACCTTAAAAAGAGAGGCTGGACTCAGATTTCAGCTTTCAAAAACCTACAATGCAGCAATTGAGTTGATCCCCTCCCACTATTATCGCAACCCCCACCTTTACTTCTGTTCCCCCTTAACAGGGGAATAGAAGACCTTGTCTACAACAATCCCTCGCCACTCCAACAATTCCCTTTAACAACCCCCTTTCAGATACATAGACAGGTGTGGGACTAACAAAAGTCCAAAGGGTTGGACTTGTTTGTCCATTTCAAATTGCATGTTTTCAAATAAAAACATGATTTTGATGGGCTACTGGAAAAAAAACCTCGAACTCAACTCTATTCCTGACATTTTGAATTGAAAAATCTTCCTAGATGGGAAGCGAAACATCTTCAAACTTGGAAACAAAGTCCAGTGGATTGTTTTTAATATTTTTGGAATGACAGAAATGTAGCTGCATTAAATCCAAACATCACCTCGGTTGGTCGAGATCTCACTCAAAGCCAACAACCTGAGAGCTAATATCTGTTTTCCTAGGACCTGAGGAAAGAGGTTCAACGTAAACTAGTCTAGATGACTAGTTGACATTTG
>NW_015150700.1:317970-320022 GCF_000732505.1 Cyprinodon variegatus
TGCTGGAAAAATCATTAGAATTAGAAATGACACCACATCTCATTTCAGCACAGCCAACCGAGGAGTGCTTATGATCGAGTTTTAAACATAGATGAGGGGGGGGGGGGGGCAATCCTTGTTGAGCCACATCATAAAAATGCAAATGCTTTATCTCTCACTCCAGGAGTTTTATAGCTTAGCAACAAATCTAATATACTGCAGGGTGTTTAATGTATATGTGTTTATCCTTTTCCCTACATTTGCTCATCAGGTTGTTGCTGCTCAACATCCAGGGCTTTCCACATGTAATGGGGGGGGCAATGGGAGGTCTTTAAATCAATGCATTGGCAGCATTACCGGCCAGAGCTGATGACAAGTGCCGAGCAGAAGTAATCTGTGTCCTCTGCTCGGATCTGCTGTGCGTCTGAGCGCCTGTCGTGTTTTACTAGCCGCTCTTCAGAGATGAACTGGGAACATAATCAGAAAAACAGTCTGATGCAAACGGAGCAGAGCAGGGATGCGGTCCCTCTCCTCACCCTCCCTCCCCTCAGAGCAGCGGGGATGGCTCAGGAGGGCTTCTGCCATTGAGAAGAAAGTACGCCCCCCCTCCTTTTTCTCTTTTTTTTTAACCCCCCCTTTACCCCCTCAGACATCTATTGGTTACAGCAGCTTGTAGGTTTAAAAGAGGAGATAAAAACAGACACGCTTCCCCTCATGTGGTGATGCCACATTCCTTTATGGCCAAAAACAACAGACAAAAGCAGGCAGATAACACATTTCACCTGACCTTCTATTTAAGATAAATAAACACAATCATAAAGATCCAAGGTTGACTTTTTAAACACAAGCTTTTTGTGCCAATAGGGCTTTAAAAAAAGTATTGGTTAAGAGTTTTCTTCTGGACTGTTTGCAGTTTTATTGTGGTGGAAAAACAGAAATAAATAAACTAGGCTGAGCGCATAAAGAGACTAAAAGAAAGAATCACTTCTTTGATTCTATTTCTGCCTGGAAATAAAAAAAAGACAAAGACACTTGAGCAGAGGATGGATGGTGAGCGCGTGGAGGGAAAGTCAGCGGAGTGTTTGAAGTGAAAGCGCCAGACGCGCACGCACACACATACGCACACGCACCGTGTGTGCGACACAAAGTGTGTGTGACAGCGTTAAGCCTGAGTGAGAGGTGAAAGGACTGCTGTACTCACAGTTGTGCTCTTGTTTCCCTGTGGTCTGCCGGCGTGTCAGAGTTTCATCCTCTCAGCGTCTCTCCCTGGGCTGGGCTTGCTCTTCCTCTTCTGACCAAAAGGTGTGAGGAGGAGGAGGAGGAGGAGGAGGAGGAGGAGGGGATGCACGAACAGAGCGCTGAGGAATGAAACTGAAGAGAGAGAGGAGGAGGAGGAGGAGGGAGGAAGAGAGAGAGAGGAGAGTGTGGATGGATGCAGGGCAAACGGTGGCTTGCGATTGGCCTGTCAGTCCGGGAGAGGGAGCGACTGTCTCGGCGGCGCCTGCATCCCGGGTCCGTCTGGTCCAGTTCAAACACCTCCAGAGCCAAAAAAACCTGCAGAAACACAATGAAGTCACTCACTGGCTGCTTATGACTCACGCACACCAACTCTGAACACACACATGCAGAGAGACGGACGCACAGATAGAAGGGGGGGTGATGGAGAGAGGCTGATGACAGCTCCAAGCTGAAGCTTCTCCTTGGCTCCTCATCAGTGACAGGTACCCAGGAAGAGGAGAGGCGCACAGACACCCAAACCCACCCTCCTCAACTCCCCTTCTCCATTACCATAGCTGCCATAGGTTTTTTAGGCTTGTCAGCTCTCAGGTAAGGCTGATGGGGAAATGTGTGCTAACTTATCTCATCTGATTTAACCCGGCTATAATCTGAAAACTCTTCTGAGATCATTTTTTGGTCAGAGTGGACCTGGTCTGGGTTGCCATGGAGAAAAATACCACAGCATCATGGTAACAACCAGTGGTGGAGCCAGAACATGTTCATAGTGCACCCCAGGTAGGGCCCTATGATGTGCACTGGTGGGTGGGCAAAAAGTTCCTTCATTTTCACAAAGAT
>NW_015150700.1:323008-331840 GCF_000732505.1 Cyprinodon variegatus
AGGAGGATTTTAAATTCTATTCTGGATTTAAAAGGAAGCCAATGAAGAGAAGCCAGGATAGGAGAGATATGATCTCTCTTTTTGATTTTAATCAGGACTCTGGCTGCAGCATTTGGGTTGAGCTGAAGACGTTTAATTGCAGTTTAAAAAACTTTTTGATAGTAAAGAATTACAAGATTGATTAAGGCAAAAATTATAAGTTGGTATGTAAACTGAATTGATTGATGATATGTTTCAACTGCTCCAGGGATGGGAACCCTAACCCATTAAGACCTATTAAGTGTATCATATTTGATGCAGGTGTCACAAATTATACAAAACACTAATCTAAGTTCAATTATTCAGAATTTTTAATTACAAATGTAGTTAAAAAACAATTTTCTTAAAATTTTCTCATAAATGAATTGATTAAATGGTTTGGGCAATTAGAAGACAGATGTGAGTCTAATTTGAAATACATGGTTGATGTAGGTAGAGTGAACCAGCTGCATAAAATGTTTTTAAAACAGAACAGGTAAAAGATTCTAATGCAAAATATGATGGAAGCTACATTAAAAGAAAAGACAGCACAAGCGCCACAGAATATGTGGAACAGTTTATAACTGGGTAAGTCCAGTGAAAGGTGAACTCTCAGAGAGTTCTTTTAGTGAAGTTTTGCAAATATATTTTTTAATATGATATGGAGGGGAGCGTGATGTAAATAAACACTTTCAAACTGATTCTAAAAATCTCTGCTGAAAAAGCAGCGTCTGTCCTGAATTGTCCCTCATAAGCATCATAGTCAGAGAAAGGAAAAAAGTGTTGCAACCACTCCCTATATAACTAAACTGTATTATGAATGTGAGTGGTATCTTTGTAATTTCTTGAGCTAAAATATTTGTAAAATATCTTTTTTTTATCACAGAGCATCGGGTTAAAGTTTGATGCTGCACAGAAAAAAATGAAAAAAGGGCAAAGAGTGAAGGTTAAAATGCTCTTAGACTATCCATACAAAAATATATCCAAAATAACCCATAAAGCATATAATTCACGATTCTATCAATGTGATCTGACTGATTTTACTCAAAATGCCTCAAAAACAAGATTCAGTCCAAACAGGAGCCACTGTCAAGGATATTAAGCTTGACATTTCTGCAATTGACGCCCAGTTTGCAGCCGAATGTCAGGCAGCTAGATTTTTTTCCCCTCATTAAGGGTTGTGCTCGGTCAACATCAGACCGGCTCCAATCGGCTCCACACAGTGTCCCATGAATCCCATCTCCGTCCTCTTCACTCCACCAAATTCAATTAAAAAGAGAAATTGGCAATTAGATCACTGTTATGATCCTGTAACAATGATCTAATCTGTAATTCATTGGCTGCTGTTCCCGTGGGGTGGGGGGGTGGGGGGTTGTTGGGGCTGATGTTTGATGGAGTGACTCGGAGACTTCTTGGCATTCACCTCGGCTTGGGCTGCACGTGATGGCAGACGGGTGGGGGACTCTGGTGTGAACAGGGGCCTCGGCTGTGTCACCTCCAGGGCCTCGGTCTGCCCGCGGCAAGAACGCAACCTGTGACACGCGCTCGCTAGTTTCGTCTCCCAGGGACGGGAGCTCATTTAGCAGGTTGCACGTGTCATCCACGTGCATCACAGCCAGAAATGTACACAAACACTTTCTCCTCTCTTGGGGAGGGATTTTTTTTTTCCCAGTTAATTGAATTATGTCAATTCCATGCGGTTAATGAAGGGTACAGGGGGATAGTTTGTCCTTTCAGGGGCTTCAGGCTAACAATCACATTGAGGCAAAATAGGTGGAGGTGTTTAAAGAGCATGAGGTTGCAATATTTAGACTGGAAACTGTCTTGTTACCACCTTTCTAACTGGAGTCAAGCTACCACATGTGGAACTGTCTGCAACATTTAGAATCACCACCATGACCTGCAGCCATGCTGGGGATTAGTTATGTAAAGGGCTTGTTACCTGGCAACATTTAAAATATTTTCAGCTTTTTTTCATCTTATCTTATCATGGTGATTATATTTAGACCGCAGATAAATGCAGAGTCCTTTACAGGAAACATGCACACCCACTCGGGGGGGCCGACAGGAAAGCCAACCGACTATCATATAAAGGAAGCGTGTGGGCTTGCAACATGTACACTTCAACACACACCCAGGAACAGTGTGATTGCTCTGCTTCGCTCGTTTAGCACTTCTAAGGCAGAGATCCCCAGAGGCCAACCATCACATCCAGTTACTGTGGCGCACAGACACGACCGAGCCCCACCTGGCTGCTCTCACCTCAATCTGTAGAGGTAGGAGGTAGCGGCACAGTGTCGCTCGCTTTCTCACTTTCTCACACACATCATTCATCAGAGATCAAAGATGGTGTAACACACACACCCGCTGTGATTTCACTCTAAAGATCTAGAGGACTTTTGATTATGCAGAAATTCACCACTACATCTTTATTTGCATTATAACAAATCTAATCTCTGTCCAAAATTCAATTGTTAAAATTGCCCGTGGTGACTTGTGTGCTTTGGTCCTTAAACCTTTACGTACTTTCTGATTATTAATGGGACCAGAACAAATTAGTAAAAAGGTTTAAAATTGACTTCTCTTATTTTCAGAAGCATCTGTCTTTTCCTTCATTTTCCAAACCAAACTAGTCACTACTGGATCAAAAGCAGGTGGTGTCTACTTCCAGTGGTCAGTGGATAAGGTGGGTGAAACCACAACAGATCACCAGTTTATCACCCGTCAAGAAAGACATAAAGGACAGAGAACCATGCATGACATGGGTTCTTGTAGGAGGGTTACACAGGTGCACTGTTTGTAAGGCAGTAGCCATTAAAAATTTCCCCACTTTCATTGATAGGCCCTTGACTGGTCGTTGGCAGGTCCCCTACATGATTTGTGGACATTAAGATCTAAAGAGAATTTCCTGGCCAGAACCTGTAATTCAGTGTAAAAAAAATGCACTCCCAGGAGTAGGCCAGTGGCTGGAAGTTGGAGGGGATTTTGCTGGGAGCTGCAGGGAAATGGGCTGCCATTCGGGTGATGTTTGACTGGGAAGGGATATTTTGAATGCCTACTACTGTAGCACTGTTGCCTTGCAGCAGAAATGACCTGGGTTTGAGTCCTGGCCTAGAGTCTTTCTGCAAGGAGTTTGCAAGTTCTCCCTGTGAATGTGTAACCTGACTACGCCAGATGGATTTGCTCCACATATCCATCTGGAAACCTTCCGTTGAAGTAATTTTGGGAAGGGGCGAAAACACTGGTTAGCTGATTGGCCTATGTTGGTGATAGACGGGCCAAATAAACCAATCAGATCAACGAAGCATATGACGTACTAACAGAGCGACGACAAAAACAACCACAAGCCAGGCTACTCTTGCCAAAACCAGTCGGGAGAAGAGCAAAAACATCTTTTCCTCTGAGAAAAGCCTCCAGAGCAGTGTTTTGCTCTTCTTTCAGTGAAGAAATACTCTGTAATTCCGATAAAACTTGCTCGATAGCCACGCTAACGCTAGTTTCATCCGCTGAAGCCGCCATGTTCTTTAGACTGAACTGTCGCGCTTCTCGTTGCGTCACACCTCAACCCGCCTCAAAGCCAACGCTGATTGGACGTTCGTTTGGTGAACGGCTCCAAATTTTCTTTAACGGAGAGTCTCCAGACTGATTTGCGAGTGAAACCTTGAAAGCTCGCGATATTAGGATGGTCTCACGAGGCTAGTGAATGTGTGGGTTCTCTTCCTGGGTACCCCTGGTTCCTCCCACAGTCCATGAACATGATGTTTAGATCCATTGATGTCTCTAAATAGACTTTAGCTGTGTGTGCATAACTTTATGACTCTGGTAACCTGTGCAGGGTTTACCCTGCCTTTCGCCACTAGACTGCTGCAGATAGTGTGACAGACAAGCAGAAGATGAAATGTTGGAGTTCTTGCAGCTACTTTAATGAATGGAAACCGGGGATTTGTGGAGAGTTGAAACACATTGTTCCCCCGAGTGCACATACCGCTTATCAATAGTGTACATGTGCATAGGAAAGAGCTATTATGAACAGATAAGAGCCTTTCTAGCAGACATAGCTTTTTCTTCACTAATATACTAAGGAAGCACCCACAGGCAGAGAGTGCAGGTTAATTTAAACGCAGGAGCATCCCAAAGATCAAGCATTTGGACTTTGGAGTGCATATCTGCTGTTTTAAACTTGAGGAGCCTCAGTGCTGATTCTGGGCCATTTCTTTAACTATTCAGACTATAGATCTAAGTCATTTTCTGTACTCTTTTTATTCTCTTCTTATATTATTTTTATTGGGGTTAAGGTCAAGTGAATTAAGGGTGTAAAAACTATAATACTAACCATGATAGTTCTATACAGGAAAGAGATTCTTCTTACTATTATCTGAATGTCAAAGGATGTCCATCAATACCCTTTACCTAAATGGCACATGCATGAATGTTTCTATGAACTCTTTAAAGATGCTCAAAACCTTTTCCCTTCCTGTCTTTTGATTGTCTTTAATGAGCACTGCAGACTCAGTCTAGTATCTCTAGAGTTTGCACATTTCTTGCACTTTTTTCTCCGCAAAAAAACATGTTCACGCAATCATTCATTGTCTTTCATTAATTAAACTTTTAATGCTTTTCAAATAGTGCTATTATTTGAAAAATGTATGTAACACAGTATGTGAATGAAAAGTGCCCACCCCCTTGGAAATCAATCAATAACCAGTGGTTAACCCTTTTCTTTGGTAAGTTTTTATATGCCAATCCTAGTAAAGAAAAACACAATACAATAACTCTGAAAATGACATGGTAGCAGCATTTATAAACACAGAGGTTGAAAGAGTGCAGGGGAGACAAGCTTTTGCCCATCCAAATGAAGGATATACAAAATAATGTTGGCAAAGAATGACATGGACACTGTGTTAGCCCTTTGACCCAACAGCGACAAGATACCCGGTTCGACTCCTCTGCTTCACGTTGGCCTTCTTGTGTGGAGTTTGCATGTTCTACTTCTGTCTATGTAGGTTTCCCCTTACCACTCCTGTTCCCCCTACCACTAAAGACATGCTGGTCAGGTTGGCCAGCGGCGAAGGCTAACCCTCCATCTGAGCTACAAAATTTTGTTGTATGTACACTGTTTGTATAATGACAAGTAGAGCATCTTACCTAAGTAGGGAATGTTCTTAAGAGGTTTGTAGGTGGCTTTTAAAAAGCAGTTTTAAACTCCAGCATAGACACTGGACAAACCTTTCCCCATTTTGATGCTTTCAACACACTGTGATTCTCTGATCTGGCACTGTCCTCCTTTGATCTCCCAGCTGTTAGCCTCCAGGGCTAGCCCCGGCCAATTGATGCCTCTCCCCCGCTCTGATGCTCTGTGTGAATGGTGAGCTTGTCCGCTCTACAGCTTTCCTTTAACCATTTCTAGCTGTTAGTCTCCAAACCTAGGCATGGCCAGCTACCACCTCTTCCCTGCTCTGGTGTTCTGTCTGACTGGCGAGCTTCACCTACAGCTGTCGTCAATCTCTCTGGTTATTTGCCTCCAAAGCTAGGCTCGGCCAGCTACCGCCTCTCCCCCGTCCCGGGCTCTCTCTGCCTTGCAGACTTCTCTGGTCTACCACTGTCCTCCTATTGGAGGAGAATAGAGATAGAATGAAGCAGCATGATGAAAGGGGTCCCTATGTCCTCCACCAGTCTAAGCATATAGCAGCATGGCTATAGAGACAGCTAACCTGAGCCACTCCCACTATAAGTAATCAAGAACTGCAGAAAATGTGATTATACCTGTTTGTTATGCATACTGCCAGTGTGTCCTATTTTATGACATTTGGTTAGTGTATTGCATCCCATTATTATTGTTTGTGTTTACAATACCATAATGTCTTGTGTCAATGAGATCTACCAGTATACATAAAGGTTAAATACAAATAACCAAATATCTTCTAAAGCAGTCGTAATTCTCCAGATGGAAAGCCATTGATGTTTCTGTCAAACCACTTTTTTCTGTAAGGGGTGGGGCGAGCTCATGAATCCCTAGCTAGTAATCCTGTAAGAGTGGCGGGAAAATGATTTCATCCCCCCACTAACTTTAACAAATTTGCCATAATTAACATTAAATGAGTAGAATGTGTCAGCGACGCAGCGCCGGTGAGACCAGCAGATGGTATACAGGGGAAATTGCTTCATTAACAGACACTCCTTAAGAACAGGACTAATGAGACAGAGCTGCTCTGACTGCAGAGTCATGCTGAAGGCATCAGGTGCTGAGAGGAGGATGTAATGGCTCGCTTAGGGGTCCTACCCCAACAGATGCAAACAACAGATCGCTTTATGGGGAGAGTGTTCTTCATGTGTGAAAATGTGGATGGGTAGGAACCGAAAGGGGGGGGGGGGGGTGGTTAAAAGATATGGAGGAGGTCTGGCCGGTGATTAGTGAGCTCCCTAGCTGGTTGAGCCTGACTTGTCACAGGTTGACATGGGATGCAATTATAGAAGGGAAGTTTCCCAGCCCCTCAGGCATGTGCCAGGCATGCTGTCAAAACCGGCTGATGTGTGGGCTCTCGGCACTGCTGAAGGTGTCGCAGGCGCTTATGTGTGCACAAAACTGCCGCATAGCCATAAACACTGACCTCAGCTTTTTTTTTTTTACCTTCATTCAGTGACATTTGCTCAGGATACCTGGCACCTTCGTTTACCTTTTGTTTGAATGTTACGTGCGATTAAACCCTAACTCAACTCCCAGCCATCCCTCCATCTTACTCTTTATTTCCTCTGAAGCTATAAGTAAAAGCCAAAACACTCTGCTGGCTCCTCATGCTGTTCCCACATCTTCTCCTTTTCCCGTATCAGTCTGCGTATAACTGTGCCAGCAGTGCAAGTAAGCTCTATAAGACCCAAGGCAAATTACCACAGCGGGACACTACGTTTCTGTTCCTCATGCTTCCTCTTCCTCTTCTTCCCCCCTCTCCTTCTCCCTGCATGTCACAAATCAAAGTGTGTACCTCGGCACTGGCTGCACGTCATGGGAGTGCGGCTTAAAACGAATTTGGCATCTTCTGCTGGCAGATTCCCGTCTTTCTTTCACAGCAAAAGGACGAAAAAAGGGATCATACCAAAGAGAAGTGATGGCCATCTGAACTTTTGTACAACCTTTCTTTTTATTTGATCAAATCTACTTTTTTTTCTTCTGAAAATTGATTGTACAAAGTCTCCCATACTACCATCTAGTGGCTTAAAAGCCATGCTAGTGGGCCATTAGATGTGATTTTCCACTTCAGACAATTTTTTAGGGGGCGAAATGGCCTGAAATTGGATCCTTTGGCAGCTAGCAGTTCCTCTTAACTAGCCTCGGGCAACAAAATACTGAGAGGCAGCGCTTTCCTGCTATCATTTCCACAAAGTTCTAAAGATGGTGCCACTAATCCTCAAGAGGGGAGCTGGGAGGCGGTTCTGGGTCTGACACTTTGCGGCATCCTCATGAGCAAACATCCAGCTGTACTCACACACAAATACATTGTAAAACATGTTTACGGGGCAGTAAACAGAGTCAAGCCATGGAAAGTGTGATAGCAGTGAGGCGTTAGCGGGCCTTTAGAAGTCAGTGAGGTCCACAGCTCGTGCCCTGCTGGTGTTGTTAGCAATAAGCCAACAGGACGCGTCCCTGTGTCCTCTACTTGCACCCTGTGGAGATCTCGCAGCAGGCGAGCGTATGATGCCTCTCTGCCCTCCCCAACCCCACCCCCTACTGCCGACAGTTCAGCTGAAGAGGGCCTGCATGGACACAAAGAGCAAGAGCTAATTAAAGAGGACCTTAACAGGGAGTAAATTATTTAACGCTGCCAACAAGTGCTCATGACTCTTCTTTATATCCTAAATCGGACCCTTTCCTTTTGTTGCCTTTGTCCTATTCTTCCACCACACGTTTTCTTTTCGGCGGTTTTACAATGTTAGCACGGCTCCTCTTTCATCTCTTAAATGGTGCCATTCGGTAGCCACACACCGCGGTCGTCAAACCGTCACACAGACAAATGCTTGGCCAGTGACAGATAACGCTCCGTTTTTACCAGAGACAAGGAGAGGAGCACCGGCAGCCTTTTCTAATCAATGTGGACGGCTGACAGAGAGGCCTCTGTGTGGACACACTCACCGGACACTTATTAGGCACAGCTTCTTTGTGACGATGACGTGATTCAAAAGCTCAAACAAACAAAGAGGCTTTGGTTGTTATTGAGGAGTTAGCATCAAACAGCTGCAGCCTATTTTTCATGGCGATACAAGGATCTCCCATTCCACCACATCTCAAAGGAGACATCCAGTGACTGTGGAGGCCATAGGAGATTAACAAAGTCAGTGTTGCGATAAAAAATGTAATTTGAGATTAGCTAAATTTGTGACATTATCCTTCTGGAACCAGCCAGAAGCTGTCAGATGATGGGTCATGAACCTGTGCTGCAACATTACTGGGCTAGGTTGTGTTATTTAGAATTATTTTAGTTGAGACAGGAATATTCCTTGATATAGAGGGCCACATATTTGTAAAAAAGAACAAAAAAACATTGACATACAGGCCTTTAGGTTTAGGGTGGTAATGTGCTAATAAAATATAGCAGAACATTAGATTTGAGTTAGAGGTCTATCCACAAGGGAGTGAATTTTGTTCCATTATTGTTGCAAGGAAAGAACACTATCAGGGTTCTGCCCTCTGCTTGGGTTTATGTTTAGTTTATTTGTGTTCTGCATCGTTGTAGTTGATTTCTACCAGTTCTGAGTTCTTTAGTTACCCCCTTGTGCTTGTTTCTTTTTAACCTGACTGCGCCAGATGGATTTGCTCCGCAT
>NW_015150700.1:332052-340025 GCF_000732505.1 Cyprinodon variegatus
AGCCGCCATGTTCTTTAGACTGAACTGTCGCGCTTCTCGTTGCGTCACACCTCAACCCGCCTCAAAGCCAACGCTGATTGGACGTTCGCTTGGTGAACGGCTCCAAATTTTCTTTAACGGAGTCTCTAGACTGATCTGCGAGTGAAACCTTGAAAGCTCGCAAGATCAGGATGGTCTCAAGAGGCTAGTTTCTTTTCCCTTTGGCTTCCTTCTAGTTGCTTCCATTCACACCTGCTCCCAATCGGCTGATCACCCCGTATTGTTTCAGTTTCGCCATATATACACCCCCTCTGCAGTCACTCAGTGCTGGTTTGTTGTTCCCTTGGCTCTGTCCTTCCATGGAAGTTTTCCCTGATTTTTGGTTCTCCATATTTTGGATTTTTCGGATTTCTGTCCCAGTTGCCTCATTAAATCTGCAAGACTCACCTCTGCCTCCTGGTCTCTGTAATTTGGTCCACAAAAACCTCTCCTCATCCATGAAGAACATATTTTGTAAAAAATTATTTAAAAGCAGATAAGTTTTTAAAATGAAAATGTAAAAATAAATTAAAACTTTGAAAAACGTCTTAATCCAAAAAAGTTTTTGAGTGTAACTTTGCTGATTACTTGAAGTTATTTTATTTTTTCAATGCTTTCTTCATTTTATTTTCTTTCAGATTAAGTTTAAGTTAAATTGTGTTCAATTCTGGGGGCGGGCCTTCCTCTGGAGGAGGAATTAAGTTGCATTCCTATTGGTCTGGTCTGTGTTTGTATTTGTATTGGGTTTAAAGTGAAAGAATGTGATCTGTAAAATGCACATTTTTTTTAAATTTTTTTATTTAATTTTTTGATACCTTGAAAAATACTGTAAAAAAGAATAATTTGAAAATCTGAAAAAAATGTAAATGCATGATGTTATTGTGTGGAGGTAGATCACATGACCTATATACTGGTTGTTGAAGGATCAAGTCCCAGTCCTGCTGACCTTTGCTGAATGTCTCTCCCTTCTATTGTAACCAGCTTTCCTGTCTACATACTTCCAAAAAAAAATGAAAATAAAGGCCACTAGAGCCTATAAATACATAAACACACACACATAGATAGATAGATAGATAGATAGATAGATGATAGATAGATAGATAGATAGATAGATAGATAGATAGATAGATAGATAGATAGATAGATGATAGATATAATAAAACTGAGAAGACAGCAACGTTACTCTTAAAACCTTTTAAATTAATAAATTTTCCAAAGTTCCTGTATCCTGAATCGCATTTTTCTTCTTTTTTTTCAAATTCTTATTTACCAAAACCATTTATTTTATACACTATGGGAACATAAATCAATCCATATACAGTTAGCTATTTTTCATATTTGGTTAGCTGTATAATTTATGGTCTTTTACTTAGCTGACGGGCTCCAAGTCTGGTTTTCTGCTCCTGTAGCTCATCTGCTTCAAGGCTCAATGTGGTGATGTGTTCAGAGATGGTATGCTGGACATTTTGATAGAAACAGTTTAATTCCTTCATCCAAAACCAACCTGCAGATTCTCTAATGACATTTGATGTTAGAAATAGCTTTTTGTTTATCCTTTTACTTCACTGCAAAAACAATCTAGAAATAAGTAAAAATGTCTTAAATTAAGTCTAAATACCATTAATTTGAGTAGGTAAATAAGATGATCTGCCAATGTTTACTCTTAAAATAAGATAATTAGATTATATGCACTTGAAATAAGACAATGCTATTGTTTTTTCTTATTTTAAATGTAAATTTTCTTTTTCCATTGGCAAAATGTCTCACTTACCTCCTCAATTCAAGAACAAATACACTTAATTTAAGAAAAAATTACTTATCTGGATTCTGATTTTTTTCCACTGTATCTACACTGCAAAAACGATCTGAAATTAAGTAAAAATTTCTTAAATCAAGTGTATTTACCCTTAATATGAGCATGTAAATAAGATAGTTTGCCAATGGAATGAGTATTTTTACTAATAAAATAAGATAATTAGCAAATGTTCACTTGAAATAAGACTAAGCAAAAGTTTTTTTCTTATTTTAAATGTAAAATTTCTTGTTCCATTGGCAAAGTGTCTCACTTACCTCCTCAATTCAAGAAAAAATGCACTTAATTTAAGAAAAAATGACTTTAGATTTATATTTTTGCAATGTATCGTCCATTTTCTCAATGAATCTCATGAAAATGACATATCAGAGTCAACTTAAAACTCCTTGATGCTTAGTTTAAAGTTCAGAAAGTCTTCGTTATATTTTAGGGGTCAAACAGCAACTAGTTAGATTCATGTGTTTGGCTGATTTACCACAAATAAACAGTTGGACATAAGAAAATGGCAGACGAGAGGAAATATTTAAAAGAAACCCTTTTGTTGGTTGTTTTTTCCAGGCTTCACCCCTAAACTGTGTATTTTGAAGGAAATAAGGTTTCCCTTTAAGAAAGCTCTTCACTGCTGCTGTGATTCAAGCTGCACGGCCGAAGGTTCACAGGGAAACTCGTGCATTCATTCACCCTGCAGGGGATGGCATTTTCCATTTCTTTTCTTCAGCGTTGTGCTCTTTTTTTTTTCCCTGACAGCAGTGCTCTCACTGGGCCAATTTCAGACTTTCTGATCACCCACTGCACCATGCACATCTTTCAATGGCTAAAGGTGACTCACCGCTAAACGAGCCCAGAGAAAATCACCGACCCTTGACAGGTGAGACTGAGATCCACTGCCTTGTAAACATGAAATTATGAAGCTAAAATGCTTTTCCCGCATGACAATTAACCCGAAGAGGAGCTTTGAAGCCAACATGGTATGACAGGAGCAACAAAAACAAACTGAATGAATCGATACCCAACGAATTATAATCCAGCTGAAAGCAGCGGTTTGCAGAATTCCTGCAAACATGAATTCCATCAATGTTCACTTTGAAGGTATACATGGACTTAAAGCACGTTTCTGGATCATCTTGAGTAAAAAAATGCATTTTAAAGGTAATAATGACACTTCAACACATTTATTACCCACTAAATAGCCTCTTCCTGTTCCTCCTTACAACCCTAACATGTTCTCCTGCACATACGCACTGCTTTATACCAACTGGAAGATCTTCTCATTAGAGTCTTAAACAACTGCCTGAGCAGTAGAATATGAGATGACAGGACTGGGCTCCACATCATGGACGCAGTGCCATGAAAATGATAAACCTGGATAACACTCAGCAGCTGCAGGCATGTTGTGCAGGCATCTGTGTTCTTAATAAGTGCATGTCTTCAATAACCTGTAATGATCATCCGTCTTCTCAACGACACCAAAGCTGCGTCCTTTCAAGAGTGAAGGGCTCGTGTGAGTCTGCATGTCAGATGGTGTTTTTTCACTATTTTACAACTACACCAGAAACGTGGAGAATTGGGCAGATGTTTACGTTTTTCCACATTTAGGGATTACGTTGCAAGCAAGCAAGATTTTTGAAATATAGAGATTTGTATGATGCTGAGTGGAAGTGGCAGGCATAAGCAAAACAAACACGGCTGCAATGGCTGACGAACCTTCATAAATTCCACAGTGCTGAATATTCAACGTCAAAGGACATTGACTTTTTTAGAGTAATTAAAACAACAACAACCGGAGCAAGATATATACTATGTAGAGAGTTAATTTAAGACTAATTCATAGTGGGACAAAATGGGCTCGGATTGGGGTTGAATTAACTCTTAAAGGAAAAGTCCAGTCACATTAAAGGAATAGTACACCCAAAACATGATTAGCCTTCATTTTCTACTCACCCCCATGCTGAACAACACTCTGGAGTACTTTTTTGATATCTCAAATGCATCTGGAGATCTGGGAGGCTTCTTGCTGTCTGCTGACATTCAAATAATGGAGGTCTATGGCGCCCGAGGCAGAAAGGTCCATAAAAGTCCACAAAAAAACGTGTCAATATTCTGCGGAAACCGCGGCAGACCAAACCAGATGAAAGTGCGCATTCAGCTCGGCAAAGAACTCATGCTCTTCCTCAACACTGAAGTCCTCAGACATTTTTCTTTCGTTGTTTCTTTCTTTGCACAGGTAAACAGCACATTTCTTCTTCTACGCTTGCATTATCGGCAGAGCAGACGCTGAATGCGCACTTTCATCTGGTTTGGTCTGCCAGTTTCCGTAGACTCATGAACGCGCTTTTAGGAAATCCTATACACTACTGTTTATGCTCTAAAAACATTCTAAATGACTTCGTTTCGAGTAAATTCTGGATGCTACCCACTCAGGACACTTGGAATACATTGGACGAGCAGTATGGAGGAATATTGACACGTTTTTTGTGGACTTTTATGGACCTTTCTGCCTCGGGCGCCATAGCCCTCCATTATTTGAATGTCAGCAGACAGCAAGAAGCCTCCCAGATCTCCAGATGCATTTGAGATATCAAAAAAGTACTCCAGAGTGTTGTTCAGCATGGGGGTGAGTAGAAAATGAAGGCTAATCATGTTTTGGGTGTACTATTCCTTTAAGAATACAAACTTCTGAAAGTACTTCAAGTATGAAATTATTACATATTCTTCAATAAGTGTTTTTAATGAAAGCATTTTCATGTGAATGTGCTTTACTGGAGGCATCCATGTTGGTCAAAGAACACTACTGCCACCTACTGGTTAGTGAGGTCACGGTGCGGTATCGGCCGTTGATCAAGTCCCAGTGCTGTATCTGGTGTTTGTCACAACGCGCTATTATCCAAGTCATCTTGAAAACATTCTTCTTCCAAATGTTGGCTACATATTACGGGTTTTTTCTCTGGCCAGAAGTTCGATGGCAAATCCTCCCTCTTCAAGTTGGCGATCCAACGACCAACCCGTCCGTGGAGGATCAGGAATCAGAAAGGTGGAATAAATTTCACTTTTACCCGATGTATTCCAGCATCCAGCTGCCATGCACGTGGGCATTGTCAGTTTCACTATAGCTCTGGTGAATTTCAATGGTGAAGTCCTCTGGAAATCTTCAATAATTGTTGTTGATTGCAGATGTGTCTAGTAGTTCCCATTGATTTAGCTTGTAAAGCGGGGAGAATGGCGCTAGGCTTACCGCACCGTGACGTCACACTGCAAAAACTTTCTAGAAATAAGTAAAATTTTCTCAAATTAAGTATATTTACCCTTGATTTGAGTAGGTAAATGAGATAATTTGCCAATGGAATGAGTATTTTTACTCTTAAAATAAGATAATTAGATAATATGCACTTGAAATAAGACAATGCAATTGTGTTTTCTTATTTTAAACCTAAATTGTCTTGTTCCATTGGCAAAATGTCTCTTTTACCTCCTCAATTCAAGAACAAATGCACTTATTTTAAGAAAAAAGGACTTATCTAGATTTGGATTTTTTTCCAGTGCAGTGCCGGAAGATGGCAGGAGGGAGGGGTTACTATATTTGGGCAAAAATGGACGCTCCAAGTCTCAGTGATTGCGATGAAAAATATTGTTTCTATCTTTTTACTGATTAACGCTAAATTCATTAAATCACTGCAAATGTATTAGTTTTAGGTATAAATAATGACCCATTTGTTATTCAGCTGAATCACCTGTTTCTTTTCTGAAAAACAAGAAAAATTAGGTGATTTGTTCCTTTGTGGATGGGAAAGATGCCCGGCTATCAGTTAAGTGATCTGTTAACTCTGGTATTTGTAAAACAAATCAAGAATGGACGTATTCATACACTTTACTGCTTCAATCTGAAGAAATATTTTTCAAACTCTTGATGCTTTATAAATAGCAGAAGCCTCTAATTATTTACAGACTGTTTTCGTTCTGTGAAGCAGCAAAGTACTCGAGCACACGGAGGCTTCCTGGACATCTGTGGAGGATGATGGTGTTAAACACCAATGGGGAAGGGCGCAGCGTTCAGCTTCATGTACTTCAGGCATTTTCTAATTATTGGACTTAATGATTTCAGTGCAGCTGAGCTCTGTGTGTGTGTGTGTGTCGGTGCGGCATTCGGCACAGAAACAATGACCACTGCTCTACACAAAGGTGTATTTTTGTCACTTCACAAGACCAGAGCAGAGCGGTGCATCACTTCCTGGTATCTCTACTGCAAGGATGCAATGGGGACTTGGAGCCGATTCTGAATGATTTCTCCTGACAGCAGACAAGCTCCGGTTTACAAAGCTTCTAGTGCTGCAACTTTTCCCAGGATGTCTTACAGCATTTCTAGGCCCTCGAGACATGCATACACAGACTGTATATGTATAAAATCCTTTTTTTTTAATCCCAAAAAAAAAAAAAAAAAACAAGTGGGTCAGGTGGATATAACAGGATTTTTTTGTAGGATTTTCTCTCAACACCTCCGCAGATTAACCATGCCAGCTGTAATTTTTCAATTTATTACAAAAATGCTGTCATGGTCAAGAGCAAGCTTCCTGACGGTAATATTTAAATCAGAAAAGAAACAACGTTGGCATGGAAACACAGGCCAGAACAAACCCTGGAAGAATCTCTGAGACGTCCAGGGACAAACCTGATGTCTGTAAACGGATGTTTCAGCTCACGATAGCTTTAATAAAGGTTGAGGGGAATGCAACTGTTTAAAAACAGATAACATCTTAATAATTTAAAGAATAAATTAGACTGATATTAAAAAATCTAAAAAACTGAATGCATAAATAAACAGCAGGTAAAGACACAGTTCAGAAACTCTTTGATCAAAGGCGAAGGTCTTCAACAGGGGGTCCGTGACCCCTAGGAGGTCCACAAGGGTACTGAATGGGGATCGTGAAATTTTCTCCCACTAACTGAAATGTCTTTAAATCCACATAAACATGAATTCAACACACTGTAGTAAACAGATAAATGAAGGCAGAAGATGTCTTTCAGTCATCAATGCTCACATTCAGAGACACAAAGGAGCTCTTTCAAGCTGGACACCGTTTCATTCACAACACCTGTCCCATCAACCAGGAATCAGAATCAGAAATACTTTAATAATCCCAGGGAGAAATTACTTTAGTTACATTACGCCATCTGTAATAGAGTAACTATAGGACCAGTTTGATAGAACACTATTTCATACAATATATATAATAGCAGTTTTCCCAAGCATAACTGAAATGAATATTGGCTGCACTAAAAACTTAAATAGAATAAACAGGTTTGAGATATTTTATAAAAAAAGAAATAAAAACTGTCTCAACGTTTTGCGTGTTTCCTGGACGGGGCCGCCTTTTACAGCTGCCTTTCTGTCTCCTTGAGCCCCAGTGGGCCTCAGCAGATGGCCGCTCACACTGAGCCTGGTTCTCCTGGAGGTTTCTTCATGTTAAAAGGGAGTTTTTCCTCTCCACTGTCGCTACAAGCATGATTGGTGTGAGAAATTGCATTCGCGTCAAAGAGTCGATGCAATCAACTGGTTTTCCTTAGATAAAAACAACTTTGAATCAATTTGACTGGATGATCTGTTGAACTGTAAAGTGTCTTGAGATGACATGTGTTGTGAATTGGCGCTATAGAAATAAACTGAATTGAACTGATTTAAGCAGTTTTGCGTCTAGGAAAAAAGCACGACCTTTTGGTAGCGTAAAGGTAAGGGATGACATAATATTTTTGGAAAAGAACCACCATCACAGCTGTCTGTATTATTTCTGTTTAAACCAAAGAAAACCACATTTCAAATTAACAATTAAAAAAAGTTCTTTTTAAAACCATGAAAATACTGTACCTCAGATAGAATTTATCAACATCTCTTCCATAATTTCAGTAAAGTAGGTTTGAATCATTGGAGCCATATTTGGCATTACAACAGGAGATGTTGCATCTCAGGGACCTCAACGCCTCAAGCTCTCTTAGGTTGAATCCTATTTCACCACATAGTCCTTCCCCTAGTTTTGCAGTTTCATGAATAGGGGTAGGGATGTCCAAATACCTGTTAGGACTGCAGGGAAGAGGTGGGTGGTAGGACTATATACCCCTCCAAATGAAGATTTTTCACCCTATAAGCAAACAT
>NW_015150700.1:340637-343848 GCF_000732505.1 Cyprinodon variegatus
CTTTTACAAAAATATCACTACATCAAACATTTTCTCAGCCTAGAAATCTAAACATCTGCTCACCCAGTTTGGGTATCCACAGGTTTGGAGAGCATCTTTGATGTGTTTCTGTTCTTTGTGCTTCCCTTCTCTTTTAGTAGGGACATGCTCGGCCCGGTGTTCTAAGGCTCTGACCCACATGCAGAAGACCAAACAGAGAGACCAGAGAAAAGTTTAACAGGTTTTATTTTGAGAAAATGAGATGAGTCCAGTGCTGCTCTGAACACTGTCGAAACGGAACTGGAAAGTGATGGGGAAGATATTGTGGTTAGTTCAGGCTCAGTGGGAATTTAGTGTCTTTGACTTGAAGAGGAGGAATTAGGTTGCAGACTCACATTTCCAGAAAAAGGTGTCTCTTGTTGAATCCAGTCGGTGTGGGTTGTTCCAGTGAATGCCTTGTTTGTTGGAGGGCCGACAGGGTTTACCCAGATTGCGACTGATCCTTGGTGAACGGAGAAGCTGACTGCCACTTAGTTTTCCTGCGGTACTTGAACGTGTTATTGTGGAGATGAATCCCCTGCTCAGAGAGAAGCCCCAAACGATCTTTGGGGGAAAAAGTTGATCCAAACCACAAACTTGAATCCTCAGCTCAGTTTGGTTCTCAGGATCCTTCCAGGGGAGAGAAGGTCCGAAACATTCAGTTTGCAGGATGACTTCCTGCCGAGAGGCAAAGACAAAAAACCAACAAGATTAAAACTCAGGGAGACAAAAACTCAGTTTGACTCAGCAAAACTCAGCATGGCTAGAGTACCCAAAACTGGCCAACACTCTGGCGTCGAGGTAGTGGCAGTCAGCAGCTTAAGAACACTCCGTTAATGAGGTAACCATCCGCAGGTGTGTGAGGAGGCGGACCAGAACCAGGCGCCTCCTGGTGGAGGAGGGAAGACAAACACAAAAACAAACCACACAGACTGGGTTCCTAACAGTGTTCCAGTGGCTGGTGTGAGTCAAAAAGAAGATATTGGTCTGTCTGACTGGGTTTCCTATACACTTCAATGTTGAGGTTAATCCAGACATTTTGAAATGAAAAAGCTTCCTGGATGGGAAGCAGAATGTCTTCAAACTTGGAAAACAAAGTCCAGCGTTTTGTTTTGTTTTTTTACTTTTTGGAATGACTATGACCTGGATGCATGAGAATCTCTCCACCAGCAATCCGACACAACATTTGAAATAGTTTCAAACAGATAACAATAAAAAAGAACCTAAAGATTTTGGTCAGAAATCACTTATTACAAAATGAGCATATTTTAACTCCATTAAACCAGCCCTTTGTATCGTTCCACAGCTTAAAATAAGCAACAAAGTATGTAAGATTCAGTCAAATATCATATCAGGTCAGTAACAGTTAATACTCAATAAAAAAGTTGTATTGCACCCCTAGTTATCATAAATTTAATTCAAAGACAGTGTAATTACTTTTAAGAGATCATTTTCTGCTA
The DNA here is from genome assembly GCF_000732505.1 of Cyprinodon variegatus. Classification (NCBI taxonomy): domain Eukaryota; kingdom Metazoa; phylum Chordata; class Actinopteri; order Cyprinodontiformes; family Cyprinodontidae; genus Cyprinodon; species Cyprinodon variegatus. Next base: position 342,116 of record NW_015150700.1, read on the forward strand.
ATTTTATTCAAAACTAATAATTAAGGCTTTTTTGCAATTGCATCTCCGTCAGAGAAAAAGAAAAACCTTTTTTGTCCCTTTGCCAAATGCCTCATGTTGCCGTTCTTAAATATCAGAGCAGAAAGTTATTTTTCAGACTCCATTAACAAAGAAATGCCAGTGCTTTGCTCACGGCGCTCTAATGCACTCAGCCTGCACAGGTTGTGTTGTGTCTGAATAATCTGGGGCACATTCATTACGAAAACAACACTTTACTCCAGTGACAAAATGATGTTGACCTTTAGTGAAATCGAATACTTGCAAAGCGCGTCTCATTGTTCAAAGATAATAGCTGGGCAGCATCTCTTGTAAGGCAGATGATGTTGCTGGCAGGTTGAGTGCAGTCGGGTGGGTGTTGGACCCATGATGACTCATTCCTCGTCGGTTTACCGAGGAACTGGGCGACAGGCTTCTGTTTTAGCTACGGATAGAAAACGAGCTTCCTGCGGCTGGCCGTTTTCACCTGCCTTGGATAAATACCAGTCTGGATGCAGGTTAACTCAGCTAGCTGTTGCAAAATAAGGAGCAGGAGAGAGAAAGACAGCAGGCAGCCACCCTAAAGGAGCTTTGTTCATTCTCCAGGGAAATTGCATCACATATTGATCGGTGCTCCCTCAATCTAATGGACACGTGGAGGGGGGGGATTGCTCGTGGCAATTGGGAAATAGGGTTGAGAATAACAAGGAGTCATTAAGGCATAAAACCCAGGTTAGTCACCCTGAAGACCTTTCACCTGCCTTCACACATGCCTCTCAAAGCCGACTGCAGCAGCAGCCGCATGAGACGAGGAGGCAGATTACTAAAGCGTCGGGTTCACAGACTCAGACGAGCATTTGTCTCCATTACAGCCCTAACACCGGCAAATAAACAGGGGAGACAGACAATCATTCTACATTACATCCATGACTATAGCACTTTACATTTTCTCTCAGCGTAACAGACTCCCTGGGCCATCTCACAATCCTCGCATTCATTTTTTACAGCCTCCAACGCGACTCTGTGTGCACAGAAGGAGCATTTAGCAGTGAGGGATTTCCACCAGCATCGTCCCTTTCTCCAAGGCAAAAAAAAAATAAACAGCGAGATCAAAACAAGGTCTGCATCCTAACCCAAATCTGTCACACCGTCGGTGTTGTCATAGGACTTGAGAACATAACAGAGCGCAGCCTTCACCTACTCCATCCCCTCACTGTGCTCTGACCACTAAAAGGGCAGCAGCCACTGTTTGGTGACAGCAAAGCTATATTTTCTTCATGAGTGAGCTGAATTCAAATCAGATTTGTCACCCTCTGCAAAAGTGGACTTAAAGGCTGGAAACAAACCAAACCCCAGAATTGGGGAAAATTTGTGGCAATCATTAAAGCAGAAAGAAGATCTGCCTCTCAGAGGGTTTAGCCTGTGGATCACACAGCTGGATGTAGAGCCGGATGTTAGGGCTGAACCACAAACAGCATCATCCTTTGTTGTTCAGCCTCTCTGATTCACCCTAAATATGAAAAACAAATGATTTATGAAAAACAAATGATTTTAGCAAAATGTCACAAAACCGCAGCAGAGATTTGATGTTAAATACAATAATCTAATAATATCAAGAGTTTGAACAGTTTTTAAAAGGATGGATGGATGGATGGATGGATGGATGGATGGATGGATGGATGGATGGATGGATGGATGGATGGATGGATGGATGGATG
>NW_015150700.1:344395-354769 GCF_000732505.1 Cyprinodon variegatus
GATGAAGAGATAGATGGATGGATGATAGATGGATGACCAGATGGATGGATGATGGATGCATGGAGCAATGGACAATAGATGGATGGATGAATGAATGATAAAGCAATGGATGGATGGATGAAGAGATAGATGGATGGATGATAGATGGATGACCAGATGGATGGATGATGGATGCATGGAGCAATGGACAATAGATGGATGGATGAATGAATGATAAAGCAATGGATGGATGGATGAAGAGATGGATGGATGGATGATAGATGGATGACCAGATGGATGGATGATGGATGCATGGAGCAATGGACAATAGATGGATGGATGAATGAATGATAAAGTGATGGATGGATGGAGGGATAGATGACAGTGATGATGGATGATATATGATGGATGGATGGATGGATGGATGGATGGATGGATGGATGGATGGATGGATGGATGGATGGATGGATGGATGGATGATAAATTGATGGATAGATGGATGGATGAAGACATGGAGGGATGGATGGACGAATGAGGGATGGATGAACGGATGGATGACAGTGATGATGGATGGATGGATGACCAGATGGATGGATGGATGGATGATGGATGGATGATGGATGCATGGAGCAATGGACAATAGATGGATGGATGAATGAATGATAAAGCAATGGATGGATGGATGGATGAAGAGATGGTTTATAATTCCAGTATCCTTCCCTCCATATTCCAGTTCTGTTTTTCTCCAGCCTCCCAGACCAAACCAGTCCGTTACTTTAATCCCAGACTGTAGGATCCGTTTATTCCCTCAACATCATCACAAACCTTTCAGCCGCTAGTGCATAAAAAAGAAAATAAAAAAAAAACACACAGCAGCATTTCAATTTGCCTCTAATCGATTTTTATGGATCCTTTCATCTAATAACCAACAATCTGCAATTCAATTCCAATTCCTCCCCATTATTCTTAAAGGCATGCAGACAATTTCACACATATCAGCCACTTATGTGCATGTAAATTATTGATCACCTCTCCACCCCTGATAAAATGAATTGACTTTGTGCATGTAAATAAGGCGCTACACTTTGCTGAGGTGTTTCCAGTGTCAGGCTGGCTGTGATTTTGATTTGGTACCATTTGGATATTAAGTGCGGTGGAGGCTGAGTGCTATTACAGCCAGGGAAAGACAGCGCATCAATCTCTGTCAGGGGAGGTAAAATCGCTCTCCAGACAGGAGAAGCAGGCGAAGGGCTATGGAAGCAAGCAGCGGATCCATAAAATAAGGAAAACCTCATGAGTTCTGCAGAACCTCGCTTTCTATAATGAACTGTGCACAAGCTAAGCCCCTGCATCTCATCTGGGCTCTGTGTAATAACCTGAAGCCTGATCTATAGCATCATCTCTACTCATCTGCAACACTTCCTTCCATTGTGTCCCAGCAGAGAGGGCTACACCAAGTAGATGCTGCCTTTGTGAACATTTCTTGCTGCTCTCCAGTGCTCTTCTTGCAGCAGTGGTTTTGGCTTTTAGGTGCCTCTTATGGGACGATCCCCTAAAAAGTTACCTGATGAGCCACCATTCTCACAGGAGGGATGAGTGGATGGGTGCACAGGGTAGAAACAGAGACAGAGAGAAAGAGAAAGCTCTCATTATTTCTCTCTAATTGCCCACGAGCGACCCTCCTGATCCCCCCTCCTCCTTCCGCAACCAGGTACAGTGCCTCATTACAGGCAGCCTCCTCAGTTTTCCCAGGAGAAACCCATGAAAAGGCCATGAAAGGCCTCGTCTGACAGGGGCCAGCCAGACTGGACCAATTAACAGGGTTTTTCTGTGCTCTGACTTGCCACACTGCAGTTTGCAACTCATCGATAAAGCAAGACTTGCAGATGCCCAGGGTCAGAGCGGGAACGGTCGGCATAGAAAAAGCAGAAATGTAAAAAGTCAAATCTTTGTTTCAGCGCCACAGCGATGCACTGCAGTTTGTGCGAGGCCCTGATGCAGTGTTTAGGTTATCTGAATTATACAGCTGCAGAATGTACCAGGCTGTAACTGCAACAGGTTCTCCCTCTCAGTGCCGGCATGGCAACCTGTACTCCGCCTGCAGCTGTTTACTCGTTCTTTAAGCCTCTACAGGAAATGCTAAAATATGCACGGCATTAACACCCTGTCACCGACTGGGAGTTTTCCAGGATGGAGAAGCATAAACGCTCAGACATGCAGACAGTGTCATCTAGGTCATCTGAATGTCTCCTTGCTTTTCTTTCTCAAACAAAATTAAAGGGAGTCTTTGGATTAGCTTTGAGACAAATGAGGCAACTTCATTAAAGTTAGTTTGTTTGTCACAGAGGGTTTTTGCAGGTTCCCATATAGAAAAATAGTTTGATTTTATGCATGAACCAAAGCATGTTTGACATACAATTTTAATTAAGGCCAGTTAAATATATAACTAGGGCTGAAACAATTCATCAGATTAATTGTGATTAATCAATTATTGAAATCATTTTTTACTAATTCATTAATCGTTTAATCGTTAAATGGAGTATAGAGACTCTAAAACATGCCTTTAGCTGACAGAGTGACGCACTTAGAGCAGAGTTTATGCCAAAATTAGTTTGTCAATATGCACTATCCAGAACTCAAGTGGAAAAGTTTGAGTTTGTAAAAATCTTTTTTAAGGAACCTTTAGCTTATTACTAACTGACTAATCTAAAAAATAATCGACTGATTACTGATAATTGCTGATATCTGGCAAAGAACCGCTCCTCTCTCTGCAGATAAGCCTGCATACATGCTCGCCCTCCAACGACTCTCACATCTGCAACCTCAGAGAATCCTCCAGCCATGGGATCCTTACCCACCTGTCAGCTCTCCTGACTCTAGTTCCTCAACTGCAGTCCTCCCCAGCGGATGCACCCTGTCTCAACCAGTAAGCTCGTCCCTGAGCTTCTTTTCTATTACGGTCAAACATTCCTCTAACCTCTCCTCTTCCCTCCCTTCAGACGGAAGACGATTCCGATCCAGTGCCCGATCCAGTATATCTGTTTAACAGGATGGAAATTTCATAAGAGCTGTACAAAATGAAATTTTGTTTTGTACAGCTCTCGTGACATTTCCATTCTTAAAATGAAGCAGTGATCAAATGTAAACAGTTTGGGAGAAATGATGCAGAGTCTGTGACATGATTTAGAGTTTTTTCAACTGTTCAGCGGTCTGATGGCAGTGGGGAAAAGCTTTTTCAGAATCTGCTGGACCTGCATCGGATGCTGCGAAGCCTCTTCCCAGAGGGCAGCAGGGAGAACAGTCCATGGTGGGGGTGGAAGGGGTCTTTGTTGACGTTACGGGCTCGGGACACGCAGCGCTGGGATGAAATGTCTTTTATGGCGGGCAGAGGAGCCCCCATGATCCTCTCTGCTGTTCTCACCTTCTTCCAGTCTGAGGCGCTGCAGCCTCCACACCACACAATGAGACAGCTGCTCAGAACGCTCTCTATAGTGCTTCTGTAGATTGTCGTGAGGATAGGTGGAGGCACGTGGGTTCTCCTCATCCTCTGCATCTCCTTCGTCTTCTCCACATTCAGGATCAGGCTGTTATCTCTGCTCCACCAGCTGCTCCACCTCCTCTCTGTAGTCCAGGTCGTTGTCGTCTCTGATGAGGTCCCCCACTATGGTGTCATCCGCAAACTTCACCATGTGATCGGTGGTGAACCTGGGGACGCAGTCATGTGTCATCAAGGTGAACAGCAGGGGGCTCAGGACGCAGCCCTGAGGGGAGCCTGTACTTAGACTGATGACATCAGAGGTGTTCTGTCCGACCTGGACTGACTGAGGTCTGTTGGTGAGGAAGTCTAGCAGCCAATAGCAGAGGGTTGTATTGAATCCCAGCTGTTCCAGTTCTATCAGATGCTGTGGGATGATGGTGTTGAAAGCTGAATGAAGTCCAGGAACAGCATCCGTACGTGGGTGTTCTTCTCCTGCAGGTGTGCCAGGCTCAGGTGGAGAGCAGCAGAGATGGCGTCCTCAGTGGAGCGGTTCTATCGGTAGGCGAACTGGAACGGGTCGAATGTTGGTGGGAGACTGAAGACGATGTGTTCTTTAACCAGCCTTTCCATGCACTTCATAATGATGTGAGTCAGCGCTACAGCCTGGTAGTCATTGAATGCTTTTTTTTTGGGACCAGAATGAGAGTGGCAGACTTGAAGCTTGCTGGCACTATGAATTAATCCAACAAGGCGTTAAAAATACAGCAGCCAGCTGACCTGCACACTCCTTATACACCCGCCCAGGTATGTTACCGGGGCCTGGGGCCTTTCTTGGGCCTTTATTGTCCCTCAATGGGGAAATTAACTCTCCACATTTAACCCATCCCCTTGGGGAGCAGTTGGCTGCCATTGTGCAACGCCCAGGGAGCAGGGTGGGGTTAAGGGTCTTTGCTCAGGAGCCCAGAATGGTGGCTGTGGGGATCTTGCAGGTACTTGCAATATTCTCAGAGCACAAGTGCACTGCTCTAATCACTAGGCCAACACTTCCCTAAATAAAATAAACCTGTTTGATTCTAATAATTCAGAACCACCTGGTATGTCCTGCTGCATGATCCTTATGCAAAATTAAATAAAGTCAATATTGCATCATCAAAACAAGAAGGATTCGGTGAAACTGTTAAAAAAAAATACTTTCTCGTAATTAGTTCTAATAATAATAATAATTGAATCACATGTAACGGTGTGAGGAATCATTGAAAATGTAAAAGCGGGTGTTTTCTGTGTCCCTGCCATCATTGCTCCATGAAGGCTGGAAGTAGTCGGCCCTCAGCCTCCCGGCGCCAGGTGACTCCAGTGTGTGTCTGAATAAATGACCCAGTCAAGGTGAGCTCCGCGTGTCAAGCCAGGAGCATCAAAGACAAACCACGCAACCTTGCCAGAGGGCCCCTGTTTCCTTTCACCTGGAGAACTCCCCCGATTTGCGCTCTCCAAGGCTTGATGCATTCGAGCCCATCCTGATCTTTGTAATGGCTGCTCAAAAAAAAAAAAAAAAGGAATAAAAAGAATAGGAAGGAAAAAAATGTTCAGACAGCCTCCTGTCTAGTGGCATGAAAGACAAGACTTTCAAAGAGCGTTCTACTTCCTTCCTCTTCAGGTTTAAAAGATGCAGGCATTCTCTTCAAGGTCACATTTCCGCTACAGTGATTCAAGGCAAAAATCAGCGGAATGTAAACAGCACTGACTGATAGAGTGGAGGACAATGATGGGGCCCATGACAACGATACCACTCAGCAAGGGAGTCCATGACAGTTGTGTCGGCACAGTATTTGGGCTGAGGGAAAAAGGGAATGAGACAAAGAGGAAGGGTTAGGAGAGGTTGGGTCGGATGGAAGGGGCTACTGATTGGTTTGCCGTCTCTTGGGGTGCATGTTTGCCTGCAGGGAAAGGTCACGGGAGGGAATAGGAGTAACGAGGTGTGAAGGGAAGGCACCGTCCTCGGCTCCGGGGCCCTCGGAGAAAAGCCGCAGGAAGGTGTTAATGCAGATGCTCTGCAGCTTCCCAGGTTCTGTTTATTACACCTTTCGAGTGGAGCCAGCCTGAAAGTCTCAGCATCAGTCAATACGGCTGAGAACATGCTAATCAGAAGCACAAGCTGGCAGCAAACCCAACTCCCAGGACCGCAGACGGATAAAAAGGAGAACTGTAGAGAGATAAACTGTTCCTCAGGAAAAAAAATAAACACTAACGGAAGCTGGTGAAAGGTAGCATTTGTATTTAGTGTATTTAGGTTTGGATGATTTGAATTGGAAAGCCTGTTTTCTGAAACAAGTCAGGAAATCTCACAGCTTCTGGTTGGCTTTTCTCCCATATGAGGAAAACAATCCTTATTCCTTAAAGAAAAAGTCCGGTCAGCAAGGAACAACCAATGGATCATTATTTATACCTAAAACTAATATGTTCGTGGTGATTTAATGAATTTAGCTTTAATCAGTAAAAGAATAAAAATAATAATTTTTGTTGTGATCAACAAAAATTATTATGGGAGCGGCCATTTTTGCCCAAATATAGTAACACCTCCCAACTGCCATCTTCCTGTGTGACGTCGACACAACTACTAGACACATCTGCAATCAACAACAATTATTGAAGATTTCCAGAGGACTTCACCATTGAAATTCACCAGAGCTATAGTGAAACTGACAATGCCCACGTGCATGGCAGCTGGATGCTGGAATACATCGGGTAAATAGAGTTCTGATCCTCCACGGACGGGTTTGTGGTTGGATTACCAACTTAAAGAGGGAGGATTAGCCATCGAACTTCTGGCCAGAGGAAAAAAACACGTCATTAATCCGTTACTCTCTGCTTTGCATAGCGCACTGGTCGTCGCCATCATGGATAATAGCGCGTTGTGACAAGGCAAGGCAAATTTATTTGTATAGCACAATTCAGTACAAAGACAAGGCAAAGATCTTTACATTATTAAAATATAGGAAAATAAAACAGCAAGTAGGAAAAAGATAATGAAATAATAATGAAATAACAAATGCAGAAACAAAAAAGAATATTGAAAACAGTTGGACTAAAGAAAATAAAAAAATGGAACTAATGATGTTTCAGTTGAACTGTTTAACTAGAAAAGTCGAAGGCAATCCTAATGCTGATCCTGGAGATCGGCCTGTTTTCCACTGTGGTCCTGTTTTCCACTGTGGTCCTGTTTCTCTGACCGTGACTGAGTGGATGTGCTCTCTTCATCCTCTGACATGGGAGCTGGCTCGGAGCTCGTCTGCCTGGCTGTGTTTCCTGAACAGGGCCGCCTTTTACAGCTGCTTTTTGTATCTCTGCTTCTGTCTCCTTGAACCCCAGTGGGCCTCAGCAGATGGCCGCTCACACTGAGCCTGGTTCTGCTGGAGGTTTCTTCCTGTTAAAAGGAAATTTTTCCTCTCCACTGTCGCTACAAGCATGCTTAGTGTGAGGGATTGCTGAAGAGTCAATGAGTCGATGCAATCAGCTGGTTTTCCTTACATAGAAAACTTTGATTCAATTTGACTTTATGATCTGGTTGAACTGTAAAGTGCCTTGAGATGACATGTGTTGTGAATTTGGCGCTATATAAATAAACTGAATTGAATTAAACAAATGTGTTTTTAGTCTTGATTTAAAGGAACTCAGGCTTTCCGCACTTTTACAGTTTTCTGGAAGTTTGTTCCAGATAAGTGGAGCATAGGAACTAAATGCTGCTTCTCCATGTTTAGTTCTGGTTCTAGGTCTGCAGAGCAGGCTGGAGCCAGAAGACCTGAGTGGTCTGGAGGGTTGATACACTGATAGCAAGTCTGTGATGCATTTAGGTGCTAAGCCATTCAGAGATTTATAGACTAACAGAAGGATTTTAAAGTCTATTCTCTGAGATAAAGAGGGTCCCCGCTCCATAACGCCATCAGTTTGGGGTCCTTGGCCTGAAAAACGTCTAAGACTTCTGCTTCAAGCTTCATTAATCCAACACAGAATAAGACGTTAGGTTAAAAGGATAGAAATCCCTCCTTTGGGGGGGCTTTGGTGGCGCAGTGGTTGGCGCACACAACCCATGTATGGAGGCCTTAGTCCTCGATCTCGAGTCCCCTTTCCTGTGAGCCTTCTGTCCCCAAAAATCAGCCATTAGGGCTGTAAAAACACCAAAAAACTTCCTCAGATAGTCATTGAAACTGTCTTATTCTCATATTAATAATAAAGTCATTAAGCTGTGGGAAATTATGCAACTTTTCTCTGATTAATCTGTTGGTGGATCCTAGAAATACACAGATTAAAGCCCCTGAAACAACAGCAGTTAAAGATGCATGATCTAATGCAAAGTGTTCTCAACAATCCAGATTTAATTAGGCCAATATTTTTGGCCCAGAAATTCTGTTTCAAGGCTTCAAAATAACAGCAAACAAAGGAGTGGGTTGAATCCAGTGGCCACATCCAATTTTTATATGCAGTGAAGTTTTCCCAGCTGTCTGAGCAGACTAACAGCTGCAGCTGGATCAATAAACACTGGTGCACTAATGACCACAGAAGCCCCGGCCAAGGTTGACTCGTTGCTAGTTAACTCGCAACTCCTTTCAGACACACAAACGGCAGGAACCACATCACACATCCCCAACAAAACAAACACACTGACAGAGGTAGCGAGCTAGCCAACAACCACGTTCCTAACACCCGATTTAACATCCTGGATAAAAGTCAATAGAAGTTTTACCTTCATGAAACATTTTGAGTCCATAGCAGCCGCCACCTGGTTCTATGGAGGGAAATTTGTTTCATTATTGATGCAAGAAAAGAACAACTTTTTAAAAGGAACAAAAAAATAAAATCCAATCCAGAAATATAACTATGAAAAAAGTTCTTAATAATAAAAGGGTTCGAGAGCAACTTTTCCACTTTTTTTTTTATATATTTTGTTTTTTACAAACTTTAATTTTCAAAAATCATTTTACAGATTTTTTATTGTTGTTTTTTTTCTAATGCTAATGGAGAATCCACGAGAATGTGACCCATAAACCGCAATTTGAAAAGAATGTATTAAGAAAATATTTTCAGATTTTATTTATTCATTTATTTTAAGTTTTATTAATTACATTATTTTCATATTGTGTTTGATAGATCAGCATATTTTCAAATTCAGGGACGGGTTTTACCCTGGAGTGAGAAGCGAAGATCTATTCCTATTGGTCTGCTGGACATGAGAAACTTTTTTACTGGTCAGGAGCAAACATATGTCTTAGACTTTGATTGAAGAGATGTTACCAGTAAAACAAAAAAAGAGGGCAATTATTAAATGCAAAAAATAATATATATATAAAAAAGGAGAAAATAAATAAAAAAATTCAATCTGAGAAAACAGAAAAGTTATTCTGGAAACTAGAAAGTTTTTGAAATTTGAATTTCTGGATTTGCTTTTTGTTAAATTTACATTTACAAAACATGATCTTTTCTACAAAAAATAATGGAACAAAATTCACTCCATACTCCATGGTTGGTGTCTACAACTAGCAGAAAGCCACAGCAGCAAATAGAAACCAAAAAAGATGTGGAAAAACACTTGATCCGACATAACAGTTGAAATGACTTGACACCAGTAGAGGTGTTGTAAAGGAAGAAACAATTTAAAATCACAAACTGACTTTAAAAAACGGATTAACAGGGATTACATTGTTTAAACTGCCACTCAGGGCTTCTCTGCACTAAACCAACTTCAGCCCGTTGTGTATCATTACGATTTTATGTCCGTTCCAGAGAACCTCCTTCTTTATTCCCCCGAACACGTGAGACAGAGTCATAAAGATGAATGTTTAAACTCCTTTTGGATTTCTCCGACCTGAGAGAACCACGTGGGAAATCTGCTTCATTATGTATAAAACACCATTAATTAACTTTATTGAATGTGTCGCAGTATGGTTCCCACCTCATGGTTCCCTCAGGGTCTCTTGTTCAAGACCCAACCTTGTCCAGTTTGCGTCCAGTGAGCAAGAATCCTTCACGTCGGCCATTTCTCCCAGCTGAGGCAAACTCCCCCCCCTCCCCTCTGTCACTGCTTAGAAAGCTGCCAGTAATTTATAATGTTGTGACAGTCAAATAAACAGGGCCGCTGCTCGCTGGAGTGAAAAGTCCCGTATTAAAGGGAATCAAAACAGCTCCAAATGGTGCCTTGAATGGAAATAATCTGGCCATAAGATCTGCTCCGGGCTGGCTAATTTAAATTTGTTCAGGGTGACAGCTTACTGGAAGAGGGACATAATGAAGTCCATTATCATCAGTGGTGCAAATTCTAAAGAACGATAACTCTCATTATCAGCGCTTTTACTGTATACCAAGGAAATATGTTCATCTATTATGAAATGTGCTGAGAATGACAACATGGTGCAAACATAAGACGACGCAAGCAGGGACTCGCCTCTGGGAAAAATATAAAAAAAATAATGACAATCAGCTCCGGACCGGACAAGTCTTTATTATTTCATATAATGCCCTCACTTGCTTTATTTATAGGTGGGGGTTATGGGGAGTTTTAGAACATGCTCTGGATTTTAACACAGGCAAGACTATAATAGTTTGATCAGTCTGAATATTTCATCCTTCTGCGTGCAGTTCCACACGACAGCGAGGGAGCTCGTGCTTTTATTTACAGTTCTTTGTGTAATCTGACATCTGCTTAAACAGGACAGACCTTGAACAGTGTCTTTATCTCGTAAAAACAGGACCTTGATAAAACTCCTCCATTAAACAAAGGCGGAAAAAACAACAACAACAACAAAACAGGGAGTCATTTTGGAGGGAAATAAAAGAGAAATGGGGAAAAGAAGGAAGTCTCCAGATCTGTAACCTATGATAACCACAGCATGACGAAACTTTGGAGGAGAGAAGATGCTGCTAAATAT
>NW_015150700.1:356012-360701 GCF_000732505.1 Cyprinodon variegatus
CAGTGGAGAGGAAAAACTCCCTTTTAACAGGAAGAAACCTCCAGCAGAACCAGGCTCAGTGTGAGCGACCATCTGCTGAGGCCCACTGGGGTTCAAGGAGACAGAAGCAGAGATACAAAAAATAAGAACAAAAAAAAAGGAACATATATACTGCTCGAAAAAATTAAAGGAACACTTTGAAAACACATCAGATCTCAATTGGGAAGAAAATCATGCTTTTTATTTATACTGATATGGACTGGGTGATGTGTCCATTTGATGGAAATGAAAATTATCAACCTACAGAGGGCTGAGTTCAAATACACCTTAAAAATTACAGTGAAAAAGTGATGCGGCAGGCTAGTCCATTTTGCTGAAATTTAATTGCTGGAACTCAAAATGGTATTCAGTAATTTGTATGGCCCCCATGTGCGTGTATGCATGCCTGACAACGTCGGGGCATGTTCCTAATGCGACGACGGATGGCGTTCTGGGAAATCTCATCCCAGATCTCTTCCCCAAGCATCACTGAACTCCTGGACAGTCTGAGGTGCAACCTGCCGGCGTCGGACGGTTCGAAACATAATGTCCCAGAGGTCAAAACTGGTGAAACAAATGCAAAACTGGTGAAACAAATGCAAAACTGGTGAAACAAATGCAAAACTGGTGAAAAAGAGCCAGAAAAGATGAGGGGAAAAAATGTCAGTGGCCTCCACCTGTAAAACATTCCTGTTTTGATGGTCGTCTCATTGTTGCCCCTCTAGTGCACCTGTTGTTAATTTCATTAACACCAAAGCAGCAGAAACTGATTAACAACCCCCTCTGCTACTTAACTTGATGCTGTACTCTGATTACAAAGTGTTCCTTCTTCCATTTTTTTGAGAAGTGTATATATCCTGCCTGCATCATGTCCAAATTTTATGCTTTTTATAAAGGGTGACCAGTAGTGATGAGGAAATTGCACCTCCAAGATTTAGGTTTATGATTTACACGACAAAAATCAAGTTTGAAGTTGTTAGCTTCATAAAGACACTTGTCCAACCCAAACAATCAGTAAAAACCCAATTACTAATGTGGCCAAGACCAAAGAGCTGTCCAAAGACACCAGAGTCCAAATTGTACACCCCATTAAGGCTGGAAAGGGCTATGAGGAAATTGCCAAGTTGATTGGTGAAAAAAAAGTCCACTGTTGGAGCAATCATTAGAAAATGGAAGAAGCTAAACATGACTATCAATCTCCCTCGGACTGGAGTTCCATGCAATATCTCACCTCATGGGGTCTCAATGGTCCTAAGAAAGGTGAGGAATGAGCCCAGAACTACGCGGGAGGAGCTGGTCAATGACCTGAAAAGAGCTGGGAACACAGTTTCCATGGTTACTGTTGGTAATACAGTAAGACATCATGGTTTGAAATCATGCATGGAACAAAAGGTTCCCCTGCTTTAACCAGCACATGTTGCGCGGGGCTGCTCGTCTGCTGCGGGGCGGATCTCTGCAGGGATAGGAGAATACAGGTCAGTGACTGGATGTGGAGCTGAATACAACTTGGAGCTAGTCACTGATCTGATTCAAAGTTCAGTCCGTTCGCAGAGAACACAGCAGAATCCAGGAGGGAGGTTTGTCCGCAGATGCGGCGAGTGATGCCCCCAGAGTTCCTAGAGAGCGAGCGGAGCGGGCGCTATCCAACGCCAAGCAGCAACAGTCCAGAAGGGAAATCCAAGGCCGAAGTCAGAAGACAGTTCCAGGTTCAGAAGCCGGTAGAATCCAGGACCAGATGCGACAAGCAGAGCAGACAGGGGCAAAACTCGAGATGCTCAGGGCAGAAACTGGTCATAATCAGGAAAACAGCAATAACAATAACCTGGAGCTCATGGGAGGCAAAAACCAAACCATCAGCGCAAAACCATCAGTGCAAAGATCATGACACTTTTTGGTCATAATTTCACTAACCGTGTTTGGAGGAAGAGGAATAATGAGGACCATCCCAAGAACAAATCCCTACTGTGAAGCATGGGGGTGGTAGCATTATGCTTCGGGGTGTTTTTCTGTTCATGGGACAGGGAGACTGCAGTGTATTAATGAGAGGATGACCAGGGCCATGTATTGTGAAATTTTGGGGAACAACCTCCTTCCCTGAATTAGATCATTGAAGATGGGACGAGGCTGGGTGACATGACAATGTCTGTATGACCCGAAGCACACAGCCAGGATAACCAAGGAGTGGGTCTGGAAGAAGCAGATCAAGGTTCTGGCGTGGCCTAGCCGGTCTAAAGACCTAAACCCAATAGAGAATCTTTGGAGGGAGCTCAGACTCCACGTTTCTCAGCCACAACCGAGAATACTGACTGTTCAGGATAAGATCTGTATGGAGGAGTGGGCCAAAATCCCTCCTACAGTGTGTGCAAACCTGGTGAAAAACTACAGGAAACGTTTGAACTCTGTGATTGCAAACAAAGGCTACTGTACCAAATATTAACATTGATTTTCACAGGTGTTCAAATGCTTTTTTCAGCTGTATTATACAAATAAACAGTAAAAAATAAATAAATTCTGGATTCTTTTTTAGATTTTATCTCTCACAGTAGACATGCACCTACGATGATAATTTCAGACCCCTCCATGATTTCTAAGTGGGAGAACTTGCAAAATAGCAGGGTGTTCAAATACTTATTTTCCTTACTCTATAGTTTTCGGGCATTTCTGTCACAGTCTTGGTTTTCCATTTGTTGTCCTCTGCTGCCCTCTTGTGTCCTCTTTCCCTTGCTCTGTTTTCTGTTCTGCCTGCACCTGTTTTCAATCCTCTCGTTAGCTCTCTTTTTGTCTCTGTCCCCTTTAAAAGCCTCCCTCTTCAGTTCCTGTTTGCTGGATCCTCGTCTAACTTCTGTCTGCCTTCCTCGTCTCTCCCTGGTTCCTAGAGTTTTGGTTTTCCCCTGATGTCTCCTTGGTTCTGGTTCGTTTGTTATTTTTGTTTGATTTTTTGATTCCTGCCTCAGTTCCTGTGAACCTTATTAAACCCACTTAAATTCACCTCTGCCAACTTGCCTCTGCATTTGGGTCCTCAATCCAACTCCAAATCCTGACAATTTCACCCCCCTCTGATTATCTGCTGATGTTCTGAAAAAAATACTTCTGTACTTGTCATACAGAGCTGGTGATTTGTGGATGTATTCTATGTCCACTTTAATAAATTAGAAGCGCAGGATGAGTGGCAGGTTTGCTGCCACATCTGAATATCAAACAATAAATCAAAAAAAGAGATTTAGGGGAATGTCTGAAATGGAAGCCATCTTCATCAGTGATATCCATCCATCAGGCTGAACCCAAGGATGTAAGGATGGTAAACTATGAGAAGAAATGCAAAATGATAAGAACCAAGATGGTAGAAAGGAGAACTTTTAACTGTTTTCAATCTGTTGCATTAAAATTCTCCCCGAGCTCGTTAATAAAATATTATTGATGCTGAATCTCTATCAAAAATTGATAAAAATATCTTATCTAGGACTCACATTAACATTTTGATTAGAAATTGAATTATATCAGCTAAAGTCAATAAAAAGAATCAATGAATATCTTATGGTTATCAGAGTCTTTAAATATTTAGAAACAAACATTGATTAAACTACTTGGAGGGGATTGATCAAAAAAGTTTTAGATTAATGTTAGTGATATAAATAAGTGTTAAAGATCAAACTCCATCAAAATGTTTTTTTCCATGACAGGAACTCAAGTTTATTACACATAATTTCTTATCCTTAAAGGCAGACAGAACTCTGAGAAAAAATAAAGAAAATATAAATTCACACCTTGAGGTCAGGGAGGTTCCAGCAAACTTTGATAAACGGATAAAAAGCCTTACATGGAGCCCCGTCGGTGAACCGGGTCCCTTGATCCTCGGTTCTAAGTATCCAGTTCCTCAGCTCAGTGGGTGGAGGTAATCTCTGCACATCATCTGTCAAACCTGGACTCGGGGTTTTGTCCCCGGCGCTGCTGTTTTCACAGCGGGTGCTGGACGTGTGTCACTTCCTCTCTGGGGCAATCAGAACCACACTGTGACCATGCTAAAGGTAATCTTTATGGATAAGGTGGATAGGCTCTACAGGAGGCAAAACAAAGTGCTTTCTGCAGTTTTACAGAATAATGCTGTCCAAGCATTGTGACAGGAAATGAGTTTTAACAGGTTATCACAGCAGTTTCAGTATAACAAAGAATATTGGAACTCTTTATCTCCATATGTGTAAAAAAAAAAAGGAAGGTTATCTTTAGCTTTTGGCGTTGTAGATGCTGCTTCAATGAAAGAGACACTGCATCAAATAGGCTTCATTCTTCCTGGATAGTTTGACCCTTATTTTACACAATTTAGATCAGAATCAGGGGGGATTTACCATTAGGCAATTCTAGGCAGTTGCCTAGGGCCGCAAGTTCCTGGGGGCCCCAAAAAACTCTGTTTACATGTATGGATAATACAAGGATTTCTTATTTTTGCACATTAAATATTATTTTGATAAAAAAAATCCTTTCGCTAAAATCTCATCAGAACGCTTATAATATTAAGTTCGTATCAGCCCCCCAACCCCCCCTTCAGAGTCCAAGACATTGGATCAGTCCAATTGCTGACTTTGGAGACAACATCTAAAAGCAGCGAACTCTGCTCTCCAGAGCGAGTAGATTGGTAACCCCGCCTCCTGCTCTCCTCTATCTTGTCTGCTGTCA
>NW_015150700.1:363396-365979 GCF_000732505.1 Cyprinodon variegatus
TTACAGACGTACCAAAAGTTTCTTCTTAAATCTAATAGCTGTGAGGCTATAAGTGATTTACTTTTGTGTGTTTTTGTCAGGCAGAAATTTATTTATACCCCCTGAGGGTGTAAGAGGTTAACGAAGAAAGCTCTTGAAAAATCATCTTTGAAATATGAAGTTATTGCCTCATTTTGCTGGGTTTTAGTCAGCAGGTCTTTCCAGTCACCTCTGGTGATTTAATTGAAACACTGAGTAAAACTTTCAGGCGAGGTCGGCGTTACGACCTCAAAGCGGTGCTGGGAAATCTTTGAGTGGTTTCCATCGTCTACACCGGGAACATCAGATGCAGGGAGCGACTTTAAGGACAAGAAAGACACACATCAAAGGAGCTCGTGCTCTTAGAAAAAAAAAAAAATAATGTTTTCAGCATATTCAGTGCCTGTTCCATCCAGAGATCTTCATATCCCCCACGTTCCTTTGCACCCAGTCCTTCAGGTCAATATTAGCACAAGGAGCTCCAGCTACTTGATGTACCCAAATCAAATTTACAAAACACTGTTTGACTCATGCTATTAAATCTGAAGATGAAAGAATCACCAAGGGCAAACAGCTCCCAAGGCTATGTACCAAATACCCAGGCTCACATAACACTGAAGCGCAATTAAGAATTTAAATGGACTCTGCATAAATGGGCCTCTGCTGTGAAAATGGCTGACTTTGAAAATGTCATAATTAGTCCAGCTGACATTGTGCAACGTGTAAAGTCCGGCTACAGTTTATCCACTGATCTACTGCGCTGATAGGTTCATCTCTGCGATGACAACGTGAAAACCCTGATAATATGACAGGGAATGTACTCTAGAAGGCACATAATTAAGCGAGCAGCTGTAAAACGTGTGTTCCTGCAGGGGCCCCTACATCTGCTTTACCTCAGCACTATTTACTTTCAACATATAATTCCAACTCTATTACAGGAGATAGAGAAGGACAAACACAACAGAGAAATGAGAAGGAGGAGTGAGAAAGGTGCAGGGTGGAAAAAAAAAAGGAAAAAGAAATGGAGGAGGCAGCTGTGAGAGATAGGCCAAGAGGAAGACGATAAGAAATCACAGATAAATTCTCCAGGGTGCAGACGTGTTCCAGAGAGGAGGGACCAATCGAGATAGAGGCAAAGAGGGGGTAAAATTGTGATAAGAGTGATGACAGAGTTTAAAATGACTCAGTCAGCCCTGGCGTCGGCATTGGCTCTGACCTCCCATTCCTCATCCCAGCTCTGTGTGGATCGGGACTCATCCAGTTGCTTGTAGGACATCGTTAGAACCTGCTGAGTTCACAAAAACCGCTGAAAAAGTGCCCGAATGCTTGTTGGACTTATTCGTCATGACGATTAACAGACAAAAGCTTCTGATAGTAGACGCCTACGGGTAGGACACACTACAATCGTTACAGAGACTCAAATATGTGTGGCTGCACAGAGAATTAAACAAAACAGGCTAGAAATGACAGAAGGTTCCTTTAAAAGTATATTTTTAGAAGAGTTTAAACAGGTTTAGATCAGGGAGGCAAAATATTGATTATTACTGAATCTTCAGAAGCTTCAGAACTTGGTCTGATTCTGGGCAGAAAAACTAAAGAATAAAGCTTTTAAAAAGGACTTTATACAAGCCTCCAGTCAAAGAAAAAACTGGTGGTCTCCAATCAAGGATTTTACACGGCGCCATCGCCACAAACTCATTTTTATCCATTATTAATCAGGGTGTTTTAAACCAGTGTCCTTTCCGCAGTCTGTCTGAAAATGTGAACCACATTTTTATGGAATGCACACGACTAAAGACAATTTTCTGCCTTTTATTTAGTGTTTTTTTTTATCTTTATGGGTTTACAAACGCTCTTTTTCTAGGAGGACTTTACCAGAATAGGAAAAATAAGCCGAATTTTACATGTTTTAATCAGTGAAGCAAAGATGGCAGTTTACCTGTTCCGCAGAGACAGACCGCAGGAGGGACCTCACCTTGATGCCGCGGCTCTGTGGAAGTGCAAAGTTAAAGCCAGAATAAGGCTGGATTTTCACTTCCACAGAGCCACACAGAACATGGAGGTTTTTTATTCACCTGTGGGGTTTTAACAACATTTTATGTTCTGTGTCAGATGATGGAGAATTGCAATTTAACAAGCTCCTCATTGAAAGACGAAGCAAAGCGGTTGTTCCAAACGTTGCAGTTCCGAATTCTCCCGACTGGTGCACGAATTTACACGAGTGAATAAAGTGAATGTCATGGGTTGTTTATCATGAGGGACGGGTTGTTCGCAAGCAAAGTTTGGTTGTGGCCGCTTTCTTTGAAGCATCTTGCTAACCAGTTAGCAACTTAGTGCTAGTAGGTTCTCAATGGGAGATCCCATATCTCTGCTTCTTTTTTTATGTCTGCTTCTGGCTCCTTGAACCCCAGTGGGCCTCAGCAGATGGCCGCTCACACTGAGCCTGGTTCTGCTGGAGGTTTCTTCCTGTTAAAAGGCAGTTTTTCCTCTCCTCTGTCGCTTCAAGCATGCCTAATGTGAGGGATTGCCTTCGAGCCAATGAGTCGATGCAATCAACTGCCTTTG
>NW_015150700.1:366688-375351 GCF_000732505.1 Cyprinodon variegatus
AAACTGGGTTTCTGTTCAAACAGAAATAAAGATTTTAGTGCAGGATGTTCTGGAACCTTATTATATTCTCTGAAATGAAACACGACGTGGATCATCTCTTTCCAAAACAGCAAATGACTCATTTCTATCAAATCAGCAGCACAAATGTTCCTCTTCCTCTCAACTTATTATATCTAATGATCTACCTGATTGTTGTATGGATCAGATATCTGGGATTGAACATTAGCTACTTGGTTAATGGTGATAAAAGTGCTGCTAGTGTTTAGATAATTGGATAAAAGCAGCTTTTTTCCCTTTTCGTTTTTTTCAGCTAGAACTCTGCAAACCCTCATATAAATCCTAATGCATCGTTAAATCATCACTAATCACTTTGGATCATTACAAAAACACGCTAACGCTGGTTGATTGTTCATAAAAATCAAATACAGCCTGCCTTTCATTAACGTTTCAGACTTGCTGGATATGAAAACCCGGCATAAGATTAGATTTCTCCCCATGCACCCTTTACTTGGGGTTAGATCCACGCTTAGAAGGACGGTTTTATTGCAGGTTTGAGACGCATCCGTCACACGGCTGTAAAATCAGATCTTCAGGCGTACCCTGTGAAATGAAACCGTATAGCAGGACCCTGGCTCTACAGCTCCAAGTCAAATCAGATAAGAAAAAAAGAAGTGATCACAACATGTCGGCTCATCTCAGTGGAAACTGTCTGGACACTAATCTTTTCTTATAAACACGCGACCAAACAAGCAATATAGAGGAATGCGTGGACCTCAGTCCGACAGTCAGTGGGATGGAAAGGCAGCGGTCGTATTTTGCAGCTTCCAGAGGTCGACATCTTGAAGCCACTTAAATAGATCTCTGAGACAAACTGCAAATGAGAAGCTGTGCAGCCGCTATCTCCGGCTCCAGTTGAAACAATGAAGATAAGTGAGCCTCTAAAGCGAGATATTGGTCGTCTGATACAGCTCAACAAACGCTTCCTTCTGGGATCTGCTATTAATTCCGCAATTCAGGCTTAAACTGAGCGTGTGTGTCAAACAATATTAGCACAGAGCAATTCAATTCAAAAGTCACCTGTAGAGATTAATTCCACACAATTTGAATGTTACATAAGACCAATAAAAAGGCAATTTAATAGAGAAACTAACCTTTTTAGTTGCTGGGGGCCTTTTAAAACTCATACTGGTATGGTTAGTACCGTTATTATCATTAGTTATGTTTTTTATATGTTATTGTAGTGTAGTGTATCTCCACTACATCAGATCCATGTGAAGAAAGGATCCAGGAAAAGAAATCAACGCAAATTGCACCAAGAGAAGAGACCTGAAAAAATGAGAAAAGGAAAAGAAAAAAGAAGATGGAGAGAAGCTACCTCTGTGGTGCTGAGAGGAGGAGAGAGAAGGGTGAAGGCAGGAAGGTACTCTCAAAGTTTCACAAAGTGCAGCAGCAGCAGCGACCCACAACCTGCAGCAAGAACACCTGTCTTTATTTTCCTATTGTTTTCACTTTTGGAATGAAAGGTAAATTTGGGGTTTTTGGTATTCTTAAATCAGTGGATGTGGATGATTGCGAGATTTATTGAGACCAAGAATCACAAAATAAGGTTTTAGGAAAAAAAGCGGGAAAAAATAGACAGAGGGGCTGAGGAGGAAATGAACCCTCAATTAACAACACGTCATCTGAAGGAACTTCACAGAGAAAATTCAAACAGATCATCCAGTCAGATTGATTTAATGTTTTCTATCTAAGAAAAAAAATTTGAATCGAAGGCAATCCCTCGCACCCAGCGACAGTGGAGAGGAAAAACTCCCTTTTAACAGGAAGAAACCTCCAGCAGAACCAGGCCCAGTGTGAGCGGCCATCTGCTGAGGTGGACTGGGGTTCAAGGAGACAGAAGCAGACATAGAAAAAGAAGCATAGATACAAAAGGCAACCAGCTCCACAGGCGGCCCCGTCCAGGAAACACAGCCAAGCAGACGAGCTCGAATTAGCGAGAGGATTGAACTAACAAGTTCTGCAGAGAGAATGAAGCATAATGTTGAAAAGGGGTCCCTATGTCTTCCAACAGTCTAAGTCAGGGGTGCTCAAATCTAGTCCTAGAGAGCTACTATCCTGCAACTTTTTGAAGCAACCATTTTAACACACCTGAATCAAATCAGTGGCTCGTTACCACACCTCTGCTGAGCTAAATTAGGGGACTGAGGCTTTAGATTCAGGTGTGCCAGAGAAGAGATGCATCTAAAAGTTATAGGATGGTAGCGCTTGAGGATTGGACTTCAGCGCCCCCGGACTAAACCTATAGCTGCATAACTATAGATAACCTGAGCCACTTTAACTATACGCTTTGTCAAAAAGGAAAGTTTTAAGCCTAGCCTTAAATTAGACAAGGTTTCTGCCTCACAGACTAAAATTGGTAGTTGGTTCCACATGAGAGGAGCCTGATAACTAAAAGATCTGCCGCTCCTCCTGAATCTGATTAGAAAAACACATTTGAATAACATGTGATGGCCGCTCACAGTGAGCCTGGTTCTGCTGGTTAAAGGGAGTTTTTCCTCTCCACTGTTGCTACAAGCATGGTTAGTGTGAGGGATTGCATTTCAGTCGAAAACCAGTCGATGCAATTAACTGGTTTTCTTTAGTTAGAAAAGTCAATTTGACTGGATGATCTGGTGAACTGGAAATTGTCTTGAGATGACATGATGTGAATTGGCGCTATAGAAATAAACTGAATTAAATTTTCATGTTTTGGCATTGATATCACGTGTGAACACCTGTTGTGCTTTTAACATTAAATGTTCCAAATCCACACATATATAAGCTAAACAGAACCAGATTAAGCATTTTATTCACATTTTTACATGTTAATTTCACATGTGATTTAACATGTAATATTTTGTAAAACATATTAATATAACGTGATTTTCTTATGTGAAATTCATTGGACTTTTCTGAAAAGGAGGGCATCTGTATTTAAATGTTTTACTTTTATTGACAATCTAAATGTTAATGTTACATCTGCAGTACAACAGAATAATCAGAATGACTGGAGGAAAAAACTCAGGTTGATTCTTTTTACAATTTCATTTCTTTAACTAAATCTGGAATGAAATAGCTTTTTTTTTAAGGTATTTTAATTTATTGTGATCCTTTTGTTTGGATTAAATATGGTGGCTTGAAGAGAAGAACCATAGCAACACAGCGCTTCAGGCTTTTAACAGGTTTAGGGAGAGGAACGCTCCAACCCAGCGTGTCACGCCCCATGACACCACATCATTCTCAAACTACTTCACAGTTCAGCCTGCGGAGCATATCTTGCTTTAATAAAGAGGAACCCATACCCTCTCTCCTTCCAGCAGTATACATTTTCACAGGCGGTTGCTGCAGCGGGGGCATATTTTGTTTTCTGAACAGTTGACACTTGCGAAATGCACACATATTGACAGTGATTAGAATCCACAAGGGCTCGTCGTTGATGAATATTCAGGAGCACCTGTCTGCAGCTGAATACGCAGCTCCAGCATTCAGCCCAAGTCTGCTGGATGGAGAACCGCTATTTTCTGTAAAATCAGGAATCACAAGCATGTTTTGGGTTACAGGTTAGGATGCATTGAGCAGAATGCAAACTGGTTTTTCTTTTTTCACTGACTTTTATTTAGGTTTATTTAATGTTTCGCCTTAAAAATCAAGCTGAACGCTGCAAAAAATGTAAATCTAAATAAGTCTTTTTTGTACATATAAGTGCATATTATCTAATTATCTTATTCTAAGAGTAAAAATACTCATTCCATTGGCAAACGATCTCATTTACCTGCACAAATTAAGAATAATTTCATTTTAATTTAAGACATTTTCATGTATTTTTAGATCGATTTTGCAGTGTAGGAGGAGATCTGACGCCTGAAGGGAAGCAGTTACTCTAAAAGGTGTGCAAAGGTCAGCATCTCAGACCATTACAGACCATAAATATACAGAAAAGCTGAAGAGGAAGGGGTGAGGAAATATTACAATGGTTACAAGTGACAGAGAACACGTTGACCTTTTTTTATGAGCAATGTTGTATTTTATGTAACCGTTTTAAATTTAATTTCCTTATTAACATCACATTAACATCCATGTCTTTATTAGAAGTCACTATGCAGACGTCACTGAACACCTTGACAAGGAAAGTCTGCACTGCGGACAGGACAGAAGCCGGACTGGAAGACATCCAAGTGGCTGGTCATTGTTATGAAGGTATTTAGCTGTTATATAATTATCTTATCCATAAAGGCGAAGTTTAGTGACTGGATTCCTCTGGATTCCTCTACGGCTCTCGGATCACCTGGTTTCTGACACTGCACTGGACTGGATTTCGTCCCTCATGGACACTGTAGCACTGTGAAGCGGTAACGACCGCAAGCGGTGGACTGTCTCCCCCCGGGTTTCTCCTCTCTGAGTTTTGGACTGAACTCTCAATCAGGTCAGTGACTTTTTGTTGTCTTCTCCACTCTTCATTCTTGTCACTGACCTGAGTTTCCTGTCTCAGCAGAGAATCAGAGAACCCGCTCGGAGGAGTTTCCATCGTCCTCTTTCAGTTATTTTTTGAAATAAACCTGTTTTGAAACTTTCTGTTTGTCTGCTGAATATTGGGTCCAACCTTCAGTTCCTGTTACAATCAAATCTGGTCACCAACAGCTTAGCGATAGAATCATACTTCCAGCTCGCGGTTGCGATGGCCTTACGGTCAGAACAGCCCTTCGTTTCAGTAAAAGAAGTTTAGAAAATCCTGCTTTGAATTGTCCAAGATTTTGAAAGCTGTCTTCAGTAAAATGAACAGCTGAGCATCAAACTTTGCAAGGATCTTCTGACAGACAAAATAATCCATTCCTGTTGAGTCTTCGGATCCTTGGGAAGACTGTGAAAAATGTTCCCTTTCCGAGTGCAGCCTGGAACACTGCATTTCCACCCCTGGTTCTGGGTTTTCAATTCGCCAAACTGGTTTCTTAATTAAAAATTAAAAAAAGGAGTTCAAACCAAAAAAAAGTTATTTTCTGTTTTGTTTTATTCTTGGATAAGGCTTTAAATGGTTAGGGGAGGTGTCGATGGGGTTTGAACCTACTGTTCAATAATTAATTAGAGTATTTTTAATTAAGCGTAATCTTCATTTGAATGTGCTCTACTGGAGACAATCCAAGTTTGTCAAAGAACACTACTGCCACCTGTTTTTATCTCTGGTCAGAAGTTTGAAAGTTATATTTATTTAATTTTTTTTCATTTAAAAGCTAAATTTATTTAGCTTTTTCATGATTCCAATATTTAATGCACCATTAAAGGAAAAGGCCGGTCATATTCAGAATTCAAACTTCTGAAAGAACTTTAAATATGAAATTACTGTGCAATGAATGATAAGCGTTTTTAATTCAGAGTAATTTTCATGTGAATGTGCTTTACTGGAGGCATCCATGTTTGTCAAAGAACACTACTGCCACCTACTGGTTAGTGACGTCACGGTGCGGTATCGGCTGTTGATCAAGTCCCAGTGCTGTATCTGGTGTTTGTCACAACGCGCTATTATCCAAGTCATCTTGAAAACATTCTTCTTCCAAATGTTGGCTACATATTACGGGTTTTTTCTCTGGCCAGAAGTTCGATGGCAAATCCTCCCTCTTCAAGTTGGCGATCCAACGACCAACCCGTCCGTGGAGGATCAGGAATCGTCAAAGGGAAATAACTCAATGTTTTTCACTTTTACCCGATGTATTCCAGCATCCAGCTGCCATGCACGTGGGCATTGTCAGTTTCACTATAGCTCTGGTGAATTTCAATGGTGAAGTCCTCTGGAAATCTTCAATAATTGTTGTTGATTGCAGATGTGTCTAGTAGTTCCCATTGATTTAGCTTGGAAAGCGGGGAGAATGGCGCTAGGCTTACCGCACCGTGACGTCACTGCTGGAAGATGGCAGGAGGGAGGGGCTACTATATTTAAGCAAAAATGACCGCTCCCGGACTCTTGATTCTTTTTAATTTATTTAATGATTAAGGCTAAATCTATTCAATCAGAGCAAACGGATTAGTTTTAGGTCTAGATAATAATCCATTGATTATTCCTTGCTAACCGGACTTTTCCTTTAAGTCCAATTTGTTCTTTTTGACAACAGTTTGATAATTGCTGTTTTTAGGGCCATAGGGGGGAAAAACTGATAAAAGGGACATGTTAACAAAATGATATATCAAAGTAACATTCATATACTCCTTTAGAAGAAAACTGAGAGTTTGGTGTAAAAACAAAACAAACTAAATGAGCTGCTGGGCTTGTTTTGTTGTAACAGAGGAATTGTGAAAGTGATTCACATAAAGAGCTCCTCCATGGTCTGCAGTTGGCCGGTTTAATATTCCCATCCAGACAGCGATAGCACACTTTGTCCAAATACTCTGCTGCTCCAGGGGACCTCACAGTCTTCTGGTGCCAAGAGCAATTCCAACTTATGTCTGATCAATTCATTTACAGCACAGATATTAAACAAGCAGAAATGTAGTCATTTGTTTCACATGAACTTAAAATCTATTGTTTGAAGAAATGCGCGCTCTTGCTATCTTTTTCTCATTGAGAGCTTTCTTTCCCAGTGACTGTATTAAAGCTCACCTACACATGCGGCGTGTTTCTGTTTGCTTAAATGAGGCCGCTTTGTTCATTTTTCACAGCTGGTTTTGTTGCCCACACAACTGACAAATCAATGAGGTAAATTTTTCATTTTCTTAGGCTGCAGTTTTTGCTGAATACCCTGCTGAGAGCTGCCGTTAATGAAACAGAGCTACACTGTGTGTGGTTCTAAAATCCGTCTGGGACTCCTGAAAGTTCGACCCACAGCAGCTGTTTCCTCGTATCCACAGCAGATTGTGGATTCCTCTGCAACTTTACTTGTTCGCATTCAATATTTAGTAGGAAGGAGGTCAAAACGGGACAAAGGGTCAAACTTTTGACTAGCACTCCACATTCTCTTGACGCATAGGCCGTGACACCAGGAGGAGGGAGGATCCTGCTCTAAGCTTCTTCTCTGCAGTGTTGCTACTGATGCCTTATTAATATGTAACAGAAATACTGGTGAAAACAACTGGCAGTCCTGTAGAGCAAGGAACCCTACTCCTACATCCTCATATCTGGTGATGCTGCGGGGGTACACCTTGGACATGTCACCCATCAATCACCGGGCAAAACAGAGACAAATGAGACGATGCAATTTAGAGCGACGCATAATGGTTTCAGACTGTGGGTGGAGGCAGAGGTATCTGGAGCCTTATCCATACTCTCACAGGGCGGACCTGCTACCCCACACAAGAAGCCCCCAGCCAAGATTTAATCATGTATCTTCCACCATGACAGGAAACTATTGGTGGTTTAAAGCAGTTCTTGACAAATTATATCAATTAGATTGTTTTTTAATCTGCAGAGTTGAGGAGAGAAATCGGTTCAATATTATTGGAAGCAAAAATATGATGTCAGAACTTTGCCAGAAGGGCAGATTGGTAATAAATACTTATATGTGCAGTCCTATTTAAAATAGATACATGAAAACTGCTCTCCATGTGCATTTTGAATGTTTTATGTGTGCTGATTGGGTGCCACCAGACCCTAATATGTCACATGTATGAATTCATGCTCCTTCTGTTTTCCACACCCCGCTGCAGCAAACAGAAAGCGGCGGGTTCCCATACCGTATTCTGAAATGGTACCATTGCAATATGGAAATGAAGGGGGCGCTATTTCTGTCATGAAACACGGACAGATGGACCCAGTATTCAACGAGAGACAGTCAGTAGGAAAGTTCAAAAAGTTTAATAAAGTAAAACAAAAACTAAAGTGGAGCTGAGGCTCACGGACGCTGCGGGTTGGGGGGCGGGGCACCGCCTAATCTCAGACACTCTAAGGGAGAAACACAGGTATGTGACCACGATCATCTGACTGAAGATGATGTTCTCGGTGAGTCTCTTACCTGGTTTAGCAGTTCAGTCCATACCCCTTGAGAGGGGTGCAATCCAGCCAATGGGCTGAAAGCTGACGCGGCTCGCGTCACCCAGAAATGTCCCCAGTGCTGCAGCTCCGGAGGAGTTGCAGGAAGCCGATCCTGATCAGGGATGCAGATCAGGCAGGAACAGACAAAACAGGTTGCAGATCAGGCAGGAACAGAACAGGTAGCAGGATCCAGGCTATAACAGAGCTCCGGGACAGGTTCAGAGTCTGACAGAGTTCTGAAGCATGACCAGACGGTCACGCACAGGAGCAGACAGGATCAGGTGCAAATGAGCAGGCTCAGTGGAAGAGGGTAGCCGAGACAGGACGTGGAACCAGAACTTGAAGCAGGACTTTAAACTCTCTTCCCTGGAGCCAGGCCTACTGAGATAAAAACTGAACCTCCCCACATATAGAGGACTCCGTGGGAGAGGAACAGTGAACAATCAGATGAGACAAAAACAAAAACCCTCTTTCCACTGGCCGCCAAGATCCAGAACAGGTAAACGGCCATCTTCACTGATTAGAAAATGTAAAAGTCGTGCCTTTTGCTTATTTTTTTCTATTCTGGTAAACTCCTACAAAACACTAAACAAAAAGCTAAAAATTGTCTTTAGTCTTGTGCATACCATAAAAACATGGAACATATTTTCAGACAAACTGCAGAAAGGAC